>NC_057739.1:25048038-25109450 GCF_004010195.1 Chiloscyllium plagiosum
TTCTCCTGTTCCCTGGATGCTGCCTGACCTGCTGCGCTTTTCCAGCAACACATTTCCAATTCTTATCAGGCACAAAGGCCTCCTGGCAACAGGGAACTGCAAAAATAGTTCTATGATAATGATGAACATGGACGATTGATATTCAATGCACACTACCTGATATTAATACCTGAGTTCTCCATGGAGGAAAGTGACTTTTCAAAAAGAGCACAAATATTGACTGAAATGATTGCCTTGATCACTTGACCATATATATAGGCAAGCTTTGTAGTCTATGACCCTGCTCAACTAAGTTCTTTAAGTTGATACTCCTTTCCCCTGGTGCTGTCTCATATACACCTTGTTCAAAAGTGGTTCCGAACATACTGTACGGAAAGCACAAGTACAGAAGAATTCAGCAAGGAACCCCTTTCTTGCACCATAATATCCTGGCTTTACTGCAGCTAAAGTATTTGGGGTTCATTATCCTTTTTATCCTTTTATAATTTAGAATGGCAGCAATTGACTAAGTACTTCAGTCTCATATAGTGTACAAGCTGTGACTTTACAGTGATTAAAAAAATAATTTTTAATACCAAATTTAGTGCAGGCACCTGGCATGATCTCTGATGAGTGTCAAGAATGAGGATTCAGTTTAACATCATTTTGCATCACAAATATAACATAGCTACTTCATCGGAATAGAAGTTCCTCTTTCAGACATTGTGTTGTGAGGGACTTCTCCGATGAAGTCAAGGATTTTATGGGTAGTCTAACTGGAGCAGAGATCTAGCATGATGGGTTCAGTTGACTGTGTCTCTTCAAGTGCTCCTTAAGCTCATAAGCTCCAGATACTCTGCCCTAATAGATACAAAGAAATTGTACTAGAACATGAGCAGAATATAGATGTAGAACAGAGCCAAGCTCTGTGAACTGGCAAAAGTAGATACAAAGGCAGGGTGGAAAATAATTTATGAAATGACAACAAAGCTGACCTTTTTAGGTCAGTCAGTATGAAGAGAAACAACCAAAATGTTTCCAAAGAACAGTAAAAATTATACTGCCCCATATCTGAAAGTAATTTCTACTGTAGATTTCACTTTCTTTCCCTATTATTTTCTGTATTTATGTATGCATAAGATAGCAAGCCCACCAAGAGAAAAATATGACTATTCCTTCAATTCATGCCATTTTGTGTCTGCATACATAAGGTTTTTTTTAATTTGAAGCCTACTCTGTTTATAACTTACCTGTACTATCTTTTTTTAAAAGACTGCTTTTGCTTTCTTAGTCCTTTTTATTTCTTCTCTGACTTTTTCTTCAATGATTTTTATATCTTTTCTTCCTGCTACACTGCAGTAAATGGGAAATACCTTCACTCTCTCTTTGCAATCCTTCTATTTTCTTTGGCATTGCTGAAGTAATGAGGCATGCTGTTAAAATAAGGGAGAATGTGTAAGCTGAATGGCCAGAGGGTTGCTGTCACATATGGGAGATAAGAGTAGAAAGGACTCCACAAATGATCCAAAAAGCAAAATACACAAAGGAATTGAACAACAGTCCTGTGTTATGGTCTCAAATCTGCTTCATTAACATTTTAGATATGGTTAGTTATTTTCCTCAGTATATGAAAAAGCAGGTTCAACAATTATTGCCAATGAAAAGTTTCTGCCTTCTCACATAATTAATGTGCTAAAGTCGAAGTGAAGTGAGATAAAACTTCTTGTCCTTTCAAATAACACATCTATATTTATGCTGGCATTCTGGAGTAGGTGGAAATGGAAATTAGGCACAGAATCTGACAGCTTCTATCCGTCCAATGTCACTTATATAATGTCCCTCTGGAACTGATATTGCATCTGTAAGATTTCCGGTTGCCATATTTCTAGTAAGATACAAATGTTGGAAGTTGAGCATTAGCTTTTAATTGTGCCATAGCAATGTTGGAAATTCAGTGAATTCTTAGTGTATAGAGTAGCTAAAGAAATAAGCACAGGGTAGAGTAGCTGCCCACACAAAATAAATAGGTTTTATTGTAGAAGAAAGCTGAGTCCAGTTTAGCTTCTAATCATCTGAAAATGAAAATTGTGCTTATGCCACGTTAAAGCTAAGCTCTGAAACAAACTGAGGTGTGTAAATTTATCCCACATTTTCCACCTGGAAAATAGGCATAACGAGGATCAATTTCAACTCCAATGTTGCCAAGGGAAGGCACTGCGTTCAAAAACAAAAGATGTTGGCACACATAGCATTATGAAGATTAAAGTGCAGTTCTCCTAGTTTTTGTTTCTGGGACAAAGTGTTTTTAATAAGATTTGGGAGAAGGTTCGATCAAGGACCATGAATTCGAGATAAATTTAGAGGGGAAACATTACTGAAGGCATATGTGTAACTGCAGAAAGGACTGTTAATGCAGGGGTCACTTTCAAGGTTGGTCATTTTCTTGTAAGCACAAACTTCTCCAGTTGTTTTTACAACAATCTAGGGGCCTTTCTCTCTCTCTCTCTTTGCAGCATCCATTATATTACTTCTTTGCAGGAAAATCTTGTGTGCATTCAAATAATACTTGGAAGATTTTCACCAATGCTTTATTGTTGAACATTTAGGTCAATACAAGCACATAATGAACTTCTTCAATATGCCAGTAGTGTGCATACTTCTGATGGCTGTGTATTTCTATCACAGCCCTTAAATTCAACATCATTTTCTCAATCTTTGGGGGTATTTTTGAGATGCCGTAATCCGGGGCTGCATAGCATCAGCAGCTCTGATTCAAAGGCATGCTGGTTATCTCTCATGATTCAATATTATCGGAACCACTGCTTTCCTTTCAAGCAGCAGCATTATTATCAGCTCCTAGGAAAACAAACATTTTGTAGTATAATTTGAAAAGAATGCAGATGTTTTTAACATGAAGTCCTTTACAATTCATTTAACCTCCATTATATGAAGTGACCATTCCACTGCAAAGCATCTCTCTCGTTCCATTCTGCATACAGTTAAGGTCATCCGGCTGTCCATATCTTAAGTTTCACAAATCACATACGCTTATCACCCATATGATGGTTGACTTAGATTGGCAGTCAGGCAAGTCTTGTTTTTATAATTCTTATCTTAGTTTTCAAATCCTACCCTGGCCTTGTTCTTCCCAATTTTGTAATCTCCTTTAGTCCAAAAAGATATCTGTGTTCTTCTAATTCTGGCCTCTTGAGCATCCCCAATTTTAGTAACTTTAGCATTGCTGGCCTTGGCTTCACCTAATTGGGCTTTAAGCTTTTGAATTTCCTCCATAAATCTCTGCATCTCTGTATCTTATTTCCATCTATTAAGACTCCTTAAAACCTATTTCTTTGACCAAACTATTGATTGTCTAGTCTCATACTGTCCTATGACCCAATATCCTCTCCTGTGGTTTGGTGTCACATTTTATTTTATAATGTTCTTGTGAAGAGCCTGGGAAGTTTATTACATTAGAGAAGCAATAAATGTAAGTTGTTCTAATAAATAGTGGCAGTAAAGGAGAAAAAAATATGGTTTAGGTAATATTAGAAACTCCTACATTTCAGGCATCCTGCTTTCCTGTAAAATTGTACATTGTCAATTGGAAGGAACCTGTACAGTAATCCTCAAGCAAGTAAATTCATGTCGCTTTATTCATGCATCCATGATTACGGGTTGGCTGATAATCTCAATAATTCCATTGGCAGTTTGAAATGATCTTAATGTGCAAATGACACCAACTAGCAAACAGATTGGCAGCCAAGCTTCACTTTTGTCAGCTTTACTTGTGAATCAAAAGTGGAAGCAGAGGCAAGATTGGAGGTGTGACAGATCTTTTAATCAGACCAAAGGATGTGAGGTGTAGACTCCACCACTTTCTGGCATTTGCCCTAATTAGTCCTGAGGTAGGAAGGCTCATGACTGGAGAGGAAGTGGAATGGAGTGTGGGTGTTTCTCTTTGATCAGCACCTGATCAAAGAATCTGTTGTAAGTAAAACAGGGCTTGTCCTTTCTTCTAGTTTGCATTGCGACCTAACACCAGTTGCTGCTTCTTATGCTATGGTCCCCATTTCACTGTAATTCATCTTTGATTTTGGATCACTTGCTGCTGGGATTCTGATTGGTTTATTATTACCAGCTACTTCTTTTCCTAGTAGTACTGCCTATTATAGTGAGCTGCTTGCTGGGGACTGGCCTGCTGCTCTTTCCAGGATTTCCAACCTTGGTCCTTGATTCTAGGGCTAGCCTCCTGCACTCATCCTCCTCTGTGGGGGACAACATGAGGCTCTTACTGGCTCTCCAACCAGTGGTCAAGACCTCCAGTGATCTCAGTCGAATTCCACCCAATGTTCCAGCATAGAATTCCCTGTCTAATACTTGCTGTCAGAAGTCTGACAGCAAGATAAGACTACAGACCTTAGTTTATCTACACCAGCAAAAAATAGAATGAGATGGCATCTTTATTAATTTATTCAAGATTCTTAATGTCATCAATAAATCAAATTTTGAGAAATAGTTCATCACAGCCATGGAATGAAGAGACAGAAAGCTTAAGAGAAGTGAAAAATCAATCTATAAATCTGATAAAAATGCACAATGTTTGGAGTGGAAGAAGAACAGCACAACTGACATCATCGGTAATTTGAAGAAAATGTCCTGGAGGCATTTGCTGAATTGAGGAATACTGTATTTGCAATGAACCATGTGTTATGCTTTTTGGTCTTGTACATTCTTATATTTTCAAACAGCAGAACGTAAATGCATCCTTTAGGTCCTAGTAAGTGCATGCTGATCCTCCCTGAATGCTTGCTTCCTTTTGATTCTCTGCAAAGCAGAGATCCAGGAGTAATCCCAGTAGGAATGTTGTTGCAGCAGTTCAGCAATAGGAATAGGAAAACAATGCAGCACTACAACAATTACTACAACACACTTCTCTATGACACAAGGGTCAATAAGTGACATGTCTTCAGAGATGATCTGTCAATACTGCAGTTTCAATACTCTTTTTCAAAAGCTGATTCCATATGGAGTATAGTGCCTAGCAACCATGAACACTTAGTTTCTCAGTGCAGGTGGAAAGTGGCATGAAATGGAGTAAATCACAGTAAACTACAAATAACACTATGCAGTCATCAGCACTCCATTTGCCGTCAAACTAACAATTATTTTCTGTACCAGATCAAGGCCTTTGAAGAACCATAATGGAGCTAATGTATCAGTGGAAATGTGTTGCAATGTGCCTTCTGGAGAGAAAATCAAGGTTGTGTTTGTAATTCCAATCGTAAAGGGGTTGTCTAACCATCCATGCAGACACAGAGTGAGCAGTGCCACAACAAGGTGCCTGCAATCCAAAGACAGCAAGCCACAGAAAGTGTGTATTGGAAATGTTATAAATGCATTGAAATCCTGGTGCTGCCTTGCTCTTCTCTATCCCTGAGAGCAGGGTGACCTGGTACTAGCGACTGGGGGTAAAGGAGACTGAGTGAAACTATGAGCAGAGTGATACAGTGTTCATATTGGGAGTGGGGTGTGAGGGAAAGACATCGGCATCACTGCTACCACATCCAGTGCCAATGTATTTGCAAGAGATGCATCGAATTATGCAAATAGATTTTAACTGCCACTGATTGGAGTATTTTGATGTTAGGATGGCAACAAGCTGAGCATTTTGAACCTCTGGTGCATTCATGGTAGAACAGTTTGCTGAACTCATTCATGAGGCAATACATCTGCTCACTGTCTACAAACTTAAGGCAAGCATGTCAGTTCTTGCTGATTTAGCTCTACAGGGACATTTGCATCTGAGGCACGCTCAGTAAGCACTTTCTGGAAATAAATCAGTTACATAATCATTTTTGAAATTAAATTTCTTTCTTGCAGAATCTGGACATCTCTTGTTTGTGAATCATGTTAAGTGCATTGACCCATCTATTTTAAGTACTTTACGACATTGTAAAAGTAATTTGGACCAATAATCAATTCACTTGATTGAGCATGTCATGACTAGCTAAAGGCAAAGGATCCCAGTTATTGGCCAATAAGTAGTCACTAACTTGTCAATAAGGAAAGCAGGAATGTTAAATGCTTCCAAATTATACAATCCATTAAAATAATTATTTTCCCAATAACTTTGTAAACTCAACAGCAAAGCTTTGGGGGAGAGTGCCCAGTGCTCTATATACATTAAAGTATCATTAATGCAAATTATAAGAAATACAATGATTATACTTGAATCACTGTGTTAATAAACTCCATGTAGCCACCTTCTTATTATGTGCTAAGTGTAAAATACAGGTGTAATCCATTAATCATATTTCACTAAATTGCAAGTGAATGATAAAATCTACTTTACATGCCAATAAGACAATAATTTTCAGAATCAAGTTAAGTAAGTTTTGTTATTTTGAAATATTCAAACTTATGGAGATGACCAAGACTGAAAGGAGATAAACAGTGGCAATTCTTACGGTTCAGTACCAGGACCATGCCAGTCTTTTGGTTATGATTTGATGGCTTTGATTCTGGGGTACTTTACTCATATTTAAAGTTTTCAAAGGAGATTAAAGTTTGACATGGGAGCTGAGTGGTTCACACTACAGTCTCACAGCGCCAGTGAACTGGGTTTGATTCCAGCCTCAGGTGACTGTGTGGAGTTTGCACATTCTCCCCGTATTTGTGTGTTTTTTCTCTGGGTGCTCCGGTTTCCTCCCATAGTCTAAAGAAATGCAGATGGATTGCCCATGCTAAATTGTCCATCATGTCCAGGGTTGTGCAGGCCAGGTGGATTAGCTGTGGTAAATGTAGGGTTATAAGGATAAAGTAATGGGCTGGGTCTGGATGGGATGGTCTTTGGAGGGTTGGTGTAAACTTGATGGACCAAATGGCCAAAGGGAAGAAGTGTTTGCACAAATCTTTGCTAATAAAGCATACAGGATCCTCAGCTTTAAAAGTAGGCAGAGTAGAAAAGTCAGGAAGTTATGCGAAACCTAGATAAACATCAATTTGGCTCTATCTGGAATACTGCAATTCTGGTACTGTATTTTAAAACGACATATGATGGCTTTAGGCAGAATATGAAAGAAATGTACAATAATTACAAGGGATTAATATAGATAGGTGATTCCTTTTTATACAGTGCTGCCTTGATTGCCAAAGGCCTTCTTCTGTACTGCATGTCTCTGAGAATGATGCTATGATGATAAAGAATTGTAGTTACATGGAGAAGCTAGGGTTATTTTCTTGATTTGATTTGTTATTGTTACATGCACCAAGATACAGTGAAAAGTGTTATTTTTGCATGTTTATATAGGCAGTTCATAACATACAAAGTGCATCAGAGAAGTGAAGGCTACAGGAGACAGTAGCAGTAGCTCAGTGATCAGCACAGCTGCCTCACAATGCTAGGAACCCAGGTTCAATTCTAGCTTTGGGTGACCGTTTATGTAGAGTTTGCATATTCTCTCTGTGTCTGCACAAGTTTTCTCTGGATGCTCTGGTTTCATCTCACTGTCCAAAGTTATGCAGATCAGGTGGATTGGTCATGTTAAAAATCCCATGTGGGGTGCTTTTTGGAGGGTCAGTGTAGGCCAGTGGGCTCTTGCCCTATAGGGATGTTAAGATTCTGTGAGATTTGAAAGGATTATTTAAAACCATGGAGGATTTAAATAGACTAAACAAAAAGTAGCTGTTCATGTGGCTGAAGGACTGAGGACTAGATTGTGTTTACAAGCTCTCCCACTGTGATTGGGCAGGACTGCCGAGCACCGAGCCCACACCAGGCCCAAGGTAATTGATGGCCTGATGGATTTCACTGGATGTCTGCTAATATTGACATTTTTTGGCAAATGTACTGGATGACAGCTACAACACCTTGCAATTGACCCCTATTGTTTCTCAGCAGTTTTGTAAGGTGTAAAATCTCTATTCATTCTTTCCAAAACAAAGTGAGCAGTCCTGAGGATTGATTGAGAGTCTTAATGGAATAAAAAATATACTAGGCAGAATTGAGCCACAACAGGATGTCTAGGTGGGGAGAGAGAGGTCTTGACAGAGAAATAAAGTGTTCTGAAGATGTCATTGGACTTCAAATGTCTCTGTCTCTCTCTCCACAGATGTTATTAGAACTATATAGAACATAGAACAGTACTGCACAGTACAGGCCCTTTGACCCACGATATTGTGCCGAGCATTTATCTTAATCTAAGATCAATCTAACCTACACACCTCTCAATTTACTGCCATCCATGTGCTTGTCCAGCAGTGGTTTAAATGTCCTAATATCTCTGACTCTACTACCACTGCTGGCGGTGCATTCCATGTACCCACCATTCGCTGTGCAAAGAACATATCTCTGACACCTCCCGCACACCTTCCTCCAATTATCTTAAAATTATGACCCCTTGTGACAGTCATTTCTGCCCTGGGGAAAAGTCTCTGGCTATCTCCTCATTACCTTGAACACCTCTATCAAGTCCCCTCTCTTCTTTCTTCCCTACAGTGTGAAAAACCCTAGCTCACTGAACCTCTCTTCATGAGACACGCCCTTCAATCCAGGCAGCATCCTGGTAAATCTCCTCTACACTCTCTCTAAAGCTTGTACATCCTTCCTATAATGAGGCAACCAGAACTGGACACAATTTTCCAAGAGTAGTCTAGTCGGGGTTTTATAGAGCTGCAGCAAAACCTTGCGGCTCTTAAACTCAATGCTCCTGTTAATGAAAGCCAAAGAGCCAAACGCCTTTGTAATAACCCTATCAACGTGGGTGGCAACTTTGAGGGATCTACGTTCATGGACCCAAGATCCTGCAGTTGCTTCACCTTGCTAAGAATCCTGTCTTTAGCCCTGTAGTCAGCATGCAAATTCAACCTTCCAAAATGAATCACTTCGCATTTATCCAGGTTGAACTTTATCCACCACTTCTCAGCCCAGCTCTGCATCCTGTCAATGCCTTGTTGTAGCCTGCAACAGCCCTCAACACTATCTACAAAATCAGTGACCTTTGTGTCATCGGCAAACTTACTAACCAACCCTTTCACTTCTTCATCCAAGTCATTTCTAAAAACTACAAAGAGCAACGGCTCAAGAACAGATTCCTGCGGGATACCTCTGGTCACCGACCTCCAGGCGGAATATTTTCCATCCACTACCACGCGCTGTCTTCTTTCGGCCAGCCAATCCCCTGAAGGAAAGGGAGGACTTCAGATGCTGGAGATCAGAGTCGAGCGTGTGGTGCTAGAAAAGGGGTAGCCATGGGCACCTGCCTGGGCCCCAGCTATGCCTGTCTCTTCATGGAACAGTCAATCTTCCACAGCTATACCGGCACCATTCCCTATCTTTTCCTCCGCTACATCGATGACTGTATCGGCGCCATTTCATACTCCCATGAAGAGGTTGAACACTTAATCAATTTCACTAACACAGTCCACCCTGAACTTAAGTTCACCTGGACCATCTTGGACACCTCCCTCCCCTTCCTGGATCTCTCCACTTCCATTGACGGTGATCAACTCAATATGCACATTTACTACAAACTCACTAACTCCCACAGCCAGCTGGACTACACCTCCTTCCACCCTGCCACTTGTAAAAATGCTATTCCCAATTCCTCTGCTTCTGCTGCGTCTGCTCCCAGGAGAACCAATTCCACCACAGAACATACCAGATGATCTGCTTCTTCAAAGACCTCAATTTCCTATCCCACGTGGTCGATGATGCCCTCCAGCGCATCTCATCCACTTCCAGCACCTCCGCCCTTAAACCCCACCCCTCCAACCGCAACAAGGACAGAACACCCCGGTCCTCACCTTCCACCCCACCAACCTCCATATACATTACATCGTTCTCTCCCATTTCTGCCACCTACAAACAGACCCCGCCACTAGGAATATATTTCCCTCCCCACCCTTATCCGCGTTCTGTAAAGACCATTCCCTCCGTGACTTTCTTGTCAGGTCCACGCATCCCATCAACACACCCTCTCCTTCTGGCACCTTCCCCTTCCACTGCAAGAATTGCAAAATCTGCAGCCACGCCTTCTCCCTCACCTCCATCCAAAGCCCCAAAAGAGCCTTCCACATCCGACAGAGATTTACCTGCACTTCCACACACATCACTTACTGTATCCATTGCTCCTGATGTAGTCTCCTCTACATTGGGGAGACAGGATGCCTACTTGTGGAACACTTCAGAGAACATCTTTGGGACACACGCTCAAAACAACCCCAACCCCCTGCCCTGTGGCTGAACACTTTAACTCCTCTTCCCACTCTCCCAAGGACATGCAGGTCCTGGGCCTCCTCCATCACCAAACCCTTACCACTCGACGCCTAGAGGAAGGGTGCCTCATCTTCCACCTTGGGACCCTTCAACCACATGGGATCAATGTGGATTTCACCAGTTTCCTCATTTCCCCCTCCCCACCTTATTCCAGATCCAACCTTCCAACTTGGTACCACCCTCTTCAACTGTCCTACCTGTCCATCTTCCTTCCCACCTATCTACTTCATCCTCCTCTCTGACTAATCACCTTCACCCCCACCTTCATTTATCTATCGCATTCTCAGCTACATTGTCCACAGCCCTACCCCCCTCCCATTTATCTCTCAGCCTCATTCCTGATGAAGAGCTTATGCTCGAAACGTCAACTCTCCTGCTCCTCGGATGCTGCCTGACCGGCTGTGCTTTTCCAGCACTACACTCTTGAGACAAATTTCCCTGTATCCCATACCTCCTAACTTTCTGAATGAGGCTACCATGCATAACCTTATCAAATATCTTCCAGAAATCCATGTACACCACATCAACTGCTTGACCTTCATTAACTTGTCTTGTCACATCCTCAAAGAACTCAATAAGGCTTGAAAGCATGACCTGCCCCTCACAAAGCCCATTCTGACTATCCATAATCAAACTATGTTTTTCCAAATAGTCATAAATCCTATCTTTCAGAATCCTTTCCAGTACTTTGCTTGCCACAGATGTAAGACTGACTGATCTATAATTCCCAAGTATTTCCCTATTCCCTTTCTTGAACAGAGGAGCAACATTTGCATCTCTCCAATCAGCTGGTGCTACTCCCATGGAGAATGAGGATGCACAGATCATTGCCAGAGGTTCAACAATCTCAATCCTCGCTTCCTGTAGTAATCTTAGATATATCTGGTCCAGCCCTGGGGACTTATCTATCTTGATGCTTCCCAGAATTTCCAGCACATCCACTTTCTTAATATCAACCTGATCAAGTCTATTAATCTGGTCCACAGTGTTCTCACTATCAACAAGATCCCTCTCTCTAGTGAATACTGAAACAAAAAACTCATTTCGGACCTCTCCTAACTCTTCGGATACCAGGCATTAGTTCCCACCACTATCCTTGACTGGTCCTACCCTCCTTCTGATCATTCTCTTATTCGTCATGTAAGTGTAGAACTCCTTTGGGTTTTCCCTAATCCTTCCCGCCAAGGCTTTTTCGTACCCCCGCCAGCTCTCCTCAGTCCATTTTTGAGTTCTTTCCGAGCTACCCTGTAAGCCGCTAAAGCTGTACCAGATCCTTGCCTCGTCAACCTTAAGTAAGGTTCCTTCTTCCTCTTGACGATAAACTCCTCTATTCCTTGCCTGTCTCAATGAGACACAGTTATCCAACACTTGCAACAAGTGCTCCTTTAAAAGCCTCCACATCTCTGTTGTGCATTTCTCGTACAATTGTTCCCAATTTATACTCCACAGCTCCTGTCTGATAGCAATATAATTTCCCATCCCCCAATTAAATCCCTTCCCATACTATCTGTTTCTATCCCTCACCATGGCTATGGTAAAGGTGAGACAGTTGTGGTCACTATCACTGAAATGTTTGCCCACCAAAAGATCTGACACATGGTCTGGCTCAATGTCGAGCACCAAATCCAATATGGCCTCCCCTTTGGTTGGTCTGTCTACATACAACCCTATCAACTGTGTATCCTTCCTGACAGACACTGCATTCTATTTCTGCTCTATCAACAATCTCCTCTAATCTGTAGCCCTGGTTCCCATTCCCCTGCCAAACTAGTTTAAACCCTTCCGAAGTGAATCTCCCACCCAGGACATTGATGTCCCTCTATTAAAGTGCAACACATCCTTGATTTACAGCTCCCACCATCCCCAGAAAGTACCCGAATGATCTACATATCTGAAGCCCTCCCTCCTGCACCAGCCCTGTAGCCATGCTTTCAGCTACTCACTCCCTGTTCCTCGCCTCACTAGCATGTGGCACCAGTAATAATCCTGAGAGCTGTTGAGTCCCTCTATGACTTCCTGTTTGTATTATTAGAGTACATATAAGTTTAGTTGGAAAATAGTCAGTTTGCTAACAAACAGAGAAAGAGAATTAGACTGTGTCAAGAAAAATGAGAATTTACAAAATGATAAGAAACCTCCTTTTTGTTTCTATTCACTTGGAAGTTTTAATCTTCAACTTCCATGACCTACACAACCAAGAAAGACAAGAATAATAAATATTCCTATGTTGGGAACACCATCACCTCCAAGATCGCCTCCAAGCCGCGTACAATTCTGAACTGTAAAAACATACATGTTCCATATTTATCGGCGACTCAGAATGCTGGAATTCCTTGACTAATACTGTCATGGAAGCACCAACATCGCAAACACTGCAGCAATGCAAAGAGAAAGCTCCCAATCTCCTTCTCAGGACAACCAGCAGTGGCCATTAAATGTGGTTTTGCCAGTATGTCCACATCATGTAACCAACAAGATGTTAACCATTCCCCTCCTGGCAGAATGCACTGTACGTAGAGACTACAAGCTCTCTAGGAAGTAGTAGTTGCATGTATAGTTACAACATTGAATAGGAAAGGTTTAGAAGTGTCTAGGCCAAATAGAGGCAAGAGGAGCTACTTTAGTTTTAGAAACTTGATCGACATGGACAAGTTGGACCAAAGGGTCTGTGTCTGTGATGTATGAGTCTCTGGCTCTCTGTGTAGTGGGACTACCTAAAGGAATTAATTACATTTTGCCAAGCATAATGTGTCCAGTTTTGAATGCCTTATTTTGAGATTTGTAGGTATCATTCCAAACAACCTACAGATATAGTTCAGTAGGAAGTGGATAAAGATATTTCTGGGTCTCAGACTATATGCTGCACATTTTACACTGTTTTAAAAGATTCTACAAGGGAAAATGCCGTTTATTTCTGGTAGATCACTTTGTGTTTGCCCTGATGTGTAAATCACTCAGTCAACTGCAATGAGTCATTTCTTATTTTTAATCTACCGAAAGAGGCTTTAAGTTCTGTAATTAAATTCCCTAGTAGGTATAATAATACCTGGGTGTTCATCTAAATGAAAGACAATCTTCAGTAGGTTTCCACAGTCAGCAGATAAATACATTGAGAGCAAACAAAATTCTTGGGTTTCTAAGGAGAAATCTTTGGAAATCCCGCAAAAATAATAGAATTATAGTCTATCAAATACTTGTTCATTCAATCCTGGAGTATGTAGGATCTTTGTGTGACAATAGATATAAACAGGATTAAAGTGAACTAAGGACATGTAGCACAATTTTGCGCTAATCACTATTAGCAATAGAGGAGTGTCACAACCTTAATCAAGATGGTTTGGAATGGCAATCACAATGGCAAAGGAGGGAGAAAAATAGACTGAACACAATCTATAAAATATGGAATGGACAATTCTGTGGGAGTTGACAGAAATATGTACCTGGTAATGTCTGGCAATGACAAAACATGAGGTTGCTGTCTACATAAACAACAGACGTTTTGTTTCAAAATTGCGTATCAACAATCTTTCTTCCCAAGGACAATCCCATAATAGAACAAGCTGACAAAGGAGATAGTCACAGCCCTGAATCCTTCAAGACCAATATTTAAATTTTCTCTATTTATAAGTTTTCATGTCTTGTTTGGCTTTTGCTACTTGTATAAATGTTGGTGAATTAATTACCTTCTGTTGGGGCCCTCCATTCAGATGCTGATTTGTACCAGATTTGCCATTGATAGCAGTAGTCTCTGTGGATGCACACATGATCAAGGTGAATGAATATATCTTCAAATTCTATATCTTACTAACTGCTGACTAACTAACTGCACTTTCTCACACTCTTGCTTTCATTGAGGTCCTTCACTTGCTTACCAACCATTTCAATCAACCACGACTCAATATCTCACTTTCATAACCTCAACTGAGCCTCAAACACTTTGCTCTGGTGTAATCCACACAATCACATCTCACATTCTGGCTAATCCCTGGATGTAGACATACTGCCCAAACATCATGCACTACAATCATTGGCAAGATTTTCTCTCTCTTAAAGGTGGCCCACAATAGGCAGCAGCAACAGCTAACTCTAAGGTAGCAGGCACAGTTTCACAGGTTCCATTTCTCTGGAGGATATGGTAGTTTATCATCACCATTATCAGCGCTGCATTGTGGGGAACGCTACTGTGGTGGATCCTGTGTCAAAGGGCACTTACTCAGAAGCACCTGGAGTAAAACAGAAATTCCATCCTTAATTTCTTTAAATTACATCTGCAGCCAATTGACCTTAAAAAAAAAAGCTCCAAACTTTACTCAAAATGGATTATTTGCCTTTGTCTGGAGCAGAAATGGTTACATTATGAGATGAAAACTGCAGTGTTCAGTTTTACCTTTGACCTTTAAAGGCTGGGATCACCTCAGGTGCAATAGCCACAGCAGCTTGGGACAGGCACATGTACAGCACTCCCTTGTGCCCACTGCAAGAGCAAAGCGTGTTCCAGTGCTGCTGTGGCATTGAAACAGAATCCAATGGATTCCATGCCTTACATCACAAGATAGAGGAGACTTGAAGGGAACAAGCTGAGATCTTGCAGCTATAAGTGAACCTTCACACACACTGCTGGTGTTTTGCTTATGCCGTGAATGTAAGTAGGTCAGGTGTATCTGCAATGCAGCCCATCGCTCTGTAAACCTCTCAATTCTACATCATTTGGGAATAGTTTCAAAACGCATCAGGTCAACTGAAAAATGCAAATATGCCCTGTTCAGATTTTTAAAACGTTACTGATTCCAAACCCAAAGCAACTGTGGGCTGAAGATAATTATAACTCTTGCCCCAATCTCCTAAGGTATGTCCTTTGCTGGAAATGTTAGGTCACTAAATTTGTCTCAAATCTAATAAAACTAATTTGGATAGCCCCCCCCCCCAATCCAGCACTCCCCTCCCCCTACCCCCAGAATCAAGGATGGAATCCTGCTGCAAAGTTAGCTGCTGTTGTGCAAAGAGGAGCTGGCAGCTTGCAGCAACCTGCTAATTAGAATGATTGTGCCTTGTAGAGCAGCACTCTGCCTCAGCAGGGATTCCAAGTTCAAAGCAAACATAGCACTTCTTAAAGCTAGCCAATACTACTTAAAGACGGACAACATCTCTTAAAGATGAGGAATGTTCTGGCCATTTTGGGGGCTGGAACTGGTTAGGGAAGAATTGAAAAGTTGTGCCATTGTTCAGAAATTGTTGAACAAATCAGAGAGCATGCCTCATGGTTCACAGATGTCATACTCAGGTGGTTAATGTGCATAGGAGGGCAGAGTTACCTTCTGGTGGGGGCCCTCCATTCAGATGCTGATTTGTACCAGATAAACTTTGCCATCGATACCAGCAGACTCTGTGGATGCACACATGATCGAGGTGAATGAATACATCTTCAAATGCTATATCGTACTAACTGCTGACTAACTAACTGCACTTTCTCACAGTCCTGCTTTCATCAAGGTCCTTCACTTGCTTACCAACCATTTCAGTCAACCACGACTCATATCTCTCATCCATAGCCTCAGACACTTTGCGCTGGTGTAATCCACACAATTACATCTCACATCTTGCACACATTCTGGCTAACCCCTGGATGTAGACACACTGTCCAAACATCATGCACTACAATCATTGGCAAGATTTTCTCTCTCTTAAAGGTGACCCACAATAGGAAGCAGCAACAGCTAACTCTAAGGTAGCAGGCACAGTTTCACGTGTCCCATTTCTCTGGAGGATATGGTACTGGACGTAACTGGAGCAGCCAGTTGATTGAGACAGTGGTTAGCAGCAGGACTGAAAGACAACGATCTGTTCTTGCTTGAATCACCTCCTCACACCAAATGTCTCCCCAGTATCACACAAACTGTTTTGGTTTATAAATTGCAGATGGTGTAGCCACGTGTCCGTTGCTTGCTGTACTTCCCTCATTTCATTCTCAGACATACAAGAACTACCACCTGGTCAGCCAGCAGGGCAGGAGGCGAATGGCCTGAGGGGTGATCAGTGAGGATCAGTGTGGAGTGATCCCTGAGATTCACAGCAACCAGCTAGTACTGGTACTGTGCTACCTTAGGGAGCAGAACGGTGGGGGAACGGTCTGGGCATGATATGCTACCAGGCAAAGGTGGGCACCCAGCAGGGCAGCCAGCAAGGATGGTAAGTACAAGGAGGTGAGATAATTCACGGTTCTGATTAAGGCTCTGATGGGGCGGTGTACAGAAAGAAGCTAATGGCCATTTTCTAAAGTTTATTCATTCACAGAATGCGGGTGTCACTAGTCTTTTATTTATTGTCCATCCCATTTATCCTTGAGAAGGTGATGGTGAGCTGCCTTCCTGAATCACTGCACTCTAAGTGGTTCAGGTATTTCCTGTAAAGTACTGTTAGGAAAACGTTCCAAAGGTTTTATCCAGTGACTGTGAAAACGTTTCTAGTTGCTGCCAGTGGGGTTCACCTGGTTTTCATTCCTTTTTGATTTTTGTATCGGTTTCATGGCTTTCTTGACCATTCAGAGGCTATTTAAGTTCAATAGGGAAGTGTCTGCAGCCATACGTGGGTCAGATCAGGTAAAATTTGAAGATGAAACATTTCCTTTCCTATAGGATACAATTGTGCCAGATGAGTCTTTGCGACTAGTGATAATGGTTTCATTTCAGATAGTAGTTCCAAATTTACAAGTTGCCATGCTGAGATTTGAGCCCTTCTTGCCCAGATTACTGGATTACTAGTCTAGTGACATTACCAATATGCCATTGTCCCCTCGCACCTGGTGCATTGGTAATCCTGCCAGAAAGCCTATTGCCACCATCCAGGAACATTGGTGGAAAGTGGCTCCACTGGGAAATAGGGTTTCATGCAGAGCTCAGGTCCATCTTCTCCAGCCAGAAGTGTTGGTCATGGGAGTATTTAGTGACCTGATCTGGATTCAATGTCGTAGCTGGTGTTTCTGCTTGTATTACTGCATAAACAACATCTGAATGCGTCAGTGCAATCTCAGATTGAGTTCATGATATCTGAGCTGACTGATATGCAGACTCAGATTGCTTTCATCCTGGTTGCTGACCCCAATGGTCAAATGGGCTTTCCCGTGCCAGATTGCTGACGGGTTGCCCTGGGTGAGTGTTGGTGGCTTCATGCAGCACAAACCTGCTTATCTCTCTCAGGAAGACTGTATTTGTGTCCCAGCTGATCACGCCCCCAGTGTCCTAACAGTAGCCAGCCAGCCTGGACTGCTGCCATCATTGCTGAGGTGGTGCAGAGTGAAGCCGGACCTTGTAAGGCCTCTTGACAGTGTACTACAAGGTCAAATACAATCTGCCCCATTGAAAGTCAGCATCGTTCCACAGTCCTGCTGCACCACTGGAGCAGCAATATATGGGAGTACCAGGACAGCAAAAGCCATACACAGGACAGACAGCAATAATACATACATAGGTTATTTGTTCAGTTTTGTATGGATTATGGATGTCATGTAAATATAATTTGGAATGGTTGTCTTGTGTTGGCTTTAATTTCAGGAAGGTCAATCAAGAGAAGTGAGCAGTAACCTTTGCAGTTCCTATAAATTTCAGCACTGAAATGCAGTGGCTTAAAAGCCACATGTGTTTAGTTGGTGGCACAATCCATTATGGGCAAATCTGTTATCCTGGTTAAGTCATGTATGTGCTCCACATGCTTCTGCCTGTTCATAGCGACAATGAAGTTTGGTGTGCAGAACCTCTATCGCACCCAGCTACAGCAATGGCCAGTGGACAAAGATCCTGATGTGCAGAAGTTTACTACCACATTATGCAAAATGGTGCATTGGGGAATGCTTTCCAAAGATTTAGGACAAGTTAATGTCCACAGTTGCCCTAGCCCAACTAACTATCTTAGCTCCAAGAATAGAGAGAGTGTTCTTTCAGGAGTAATTGGGTGGGGATTAAAATCTGGTGTATTATGCATCCAGGGCATTATCAGACACAGAGACGTCCAATACTGGTTTAGAAAAGGAGGTTCTCTTGTTTGCCTGGGCCTGCAAGAGGTTTTCAGACTATTTTATTGACCTGAAGGTTCTCATGGAAATGGATCCATAAATAATTGGCTCCCCAATGAGATAAGAAAGATTTGGGAAGGATGCCTCCAAGGATGGACAACTCTATCTTATAAGGTTTCCTATGAGACCAAATATGTGCTGGGGAAGCTACAAACAATGGAAGATGCACTCTTTGGAATGATTGTTGACTGTTTCAAGGACTGCTGAGGAATTTGTTTATGAAACTGAGTTGTAATCTTGGACCAAAATTGTACAACCAAAGTAAGTTCAATCAAATCTGACTGAAACAAGAGAAAGACCAAAAATATGTTGCTCTTCATTGAGATTATGTCAAACATTGACTTGACTAAAGGTCCATTGGGTTAGCCATGAAGGCTTATTTTGAATATGACAACATCTCAATGTTTTAGGTGACTGGCTGGTGTTTGATGAAAGACTAGTCATTCTAGCTTTTCCGTAGATGCTAGTCTCGGCAAGATATACCAAGGACACTTGGGTACCATCAAGTGCAAAGCCAGGGTTTGGGCATTGGTATGAAGGCCAGCAATCTCAAAGGTGATCAAAGGTCTTGCAGCTGAGTGTATTCACAAGCCCGAAAGAGACAGCCATTGATCCCCACCAAACTATGGAAACCAATAGAACCCCCATATCTGCAGATTCAGTTTCCATGGTTTCGGTTATCCATGGTTTACCGCGGCCTAGAATAATTACATGGAACAGTCCCGAAATAATTCCAGGGGGCTGCCAGAGAGGTAAGTTTCCCATTTAAATAATAGGGTTTGCTACTATCCATAGTTTTGGGCATCTGCGGTCAGTCATGGAACATATCACCTGTGGATACATGGGGGGGGGGAGAGAGAGAGAGAGAGAGAGGTGGAGGGGGGACCTGTATTTATGTTCCATTGACCATCTTTTCTTACTACAGTTGATTGTTTCTCATTGTGGATAAAGGTGAGATATCTATATACCACTATTGCAGAAGCAGTTGTCAAGGTCTTGCATAAAATATTCACAAGGGATCTCTGATATGGTCATGTTAGATGATAAACCACAGTTTGCAAACAGTCTTTCCGCCACTTTTGGGTTGGAACACATAACAAGATCACCAAGATAGCCACAGTCGAATGGGCAAACTAAGCCCATTCAGAAGGCCAAATTCCTTTCGAATTCTGTCTTCTACATAGCTTTGTCAAATGACCCATTCCAATGTGACTTATTGTCATCAGAATTGTTGATGGGAGAAATTGAAGATGGAAATCCTTTCCTACTAAAAAATCTTACTTAGAGCCATAGAGATGTACAGCATAGAAACAGACCCTTTGGTCCAACTTGTCCATGCCGACTAGATATCCCAACCCAATCTAGTCCCACTTGCCAGCACCTGGCCCATATCCCACAAATCCCTTCCTGTTCATATATCCATCCTGATGCCTTTTAAATGTTGCAATTGTACTAGCCTCCACCACTTTGCCTGGCAGCTCATTGCATACACATACCATCCTCTGCGTGAAAAAGTTATCCCTTAGGTCTCTTTAATATATTTCCCCTCTCACCCTAAACCTATGCCATCTAGTACCGGACTCCCCCACTCCAGGAAAAACACCTCGTCTATTTATCCTATCCATGCCTCTCAAGATTTTATAAACCTCTATAAAGGTCACTCTTCAGCCTTTGAGCACCTGGGAGAACAGCTCCAGCCTATTCAACCTCTCCGGATAGCTCAAATTCTCCAACCCTGGCAACATACTTGCAAATCTTTTCTGAACCCTTTCAAGTTTCGCAACATCTTTCCAATAGGAAGGAGACCAGAATTGCACACAATATTCCAACAGTGGCCTAACCAATGTCCTGTATAACTGCAACATGATCTCCCAACTCCTCAATACTCTGACCAAGAAAGGAAAGCTTACAAACGCTTTCTTCACTATCCTATCTACCCGCGATTCCACTTTCAAGAAGCTATGAACCTGCACTCCAAGGTCTCTTTGTTCAGCAACACTCCTGAGGAACTTAATAGTAAGTGCATAAGTCCTGCTCAAATTTACTTTCCAAAAATGCAGCACCTCACATTTATCTAAATTAAACTCTATCTGCCACTCCTCAGCCCATTGGCCCATCTAATCAAGATCCCATTGTAATCTGAGGTAATCTTCTTCGCTGTCCACTACACCTCCAATTTTGGGGTCATCTGTAAAGTTACTATTTATACCTGTTATGCTCACATCCAAACCATTTATGTAAATGAAGAAAAGTAGTGGACCCAGCACCGATCTTTATGGCACTCCACTGGTTACAGGCCTCCAGTCTGGAAAACAACCCTCCACCACCCACCCTCTGTCTTCTACCTTTGAGCCAGTTCTCTATCCAAATGGCTAGTTCTCCCTGTATTCCATGAGATCTAACCTTGCTAACCGATCTCCCATGGGGAACCTTGTCAAACACCTTGCTGAAGTCCATATAGATCACATCTACTGCTCTGTCTTCATCAATCCTGTTTGTTACTTCTTCAAAAAACTCAATCAAGTTTGTAAGACATGATTTCCCACGCACAAAGCCATGTTGACTATCCCTAATCAGTCCTTGCCTTTCCAAATACATGTACATCCTGTCCCTCAGGAATCCCTCCAACAACTTGCCCACTACCGACGTCAGGCTCACTGGTCAATAGTTTCCTGGCCTGTCCTTACCTCCTTTCTTAAACAGTGGCACCTCGTTAGCCAACCTCCAGTCTTACAAAACCTCACCTGTGACTATCAATGATACAAATATCTCAGCAAAAGGCCCAAGAATCACTTCTCGAGCTTCCCACAGAGTTCTAGGGTACACCTGATCAGGTCATGGGGATTTATCTACTTTTATGCATTTTAAGACATCCAGCACTTCCCCCTCTGTGATAGGGACATTTTTCAAGATGTCACCATCTATTTCCCTATAGTCTATATCTTCCATATCCTTTTCCACAGTAAATACTCATACTAAATGAGTATTTTGTATCTCCCCCATTTTCTGCAGCTCCACACAAAGGCCGCCTTACTGATCTTTGAGGGGCCCTATTCTCTCCCTAGTTACCCTTTTGTCCTTAATATATTTGTAAAAACCCTTTGGATTCTCCTTAATTCTATTTGCCAAAGCTATCTCATGACCCCTTTTTGCCCTCCTGATTTCCCTCTTGAGTATACTTCTACTTCCTTTGTATGCTAAGGATTCACTCGATCTATCCTGTCTATACCTTACATATGCTTCCTTCTTTTTCATAACCAAACCCTCAATTTCTTTAATCATCCAGCATTCCCTATACCTACCAGCCTTTCCTTTCACCCTGACAGGAATATACTTTCTCTGGATTCTCGTTATTTCATTTCTGAAGTCTTCTAATTTTCCAGCCGTCCCTTTACCTGCAAACATCTGCCCCTAATCAGCTTTCGAAAGTTCTTATCTAATATCGTCAAAATTGGCTTTCTCCAAATTAGAACCTCAACTGGTCTATCCTTTTCCATCACTATTTTAAAGTGAATAGAATTATGGTCGCTGGCTCCAAAGTGCTCCACCACAGATACCTCAGGCACCTGCCTTGCCTTATTTTCCAAGAGTAGGTCAAGCTTTGCACCTTCTCTCGTAGGTACATCCACATACTGAATCAGAAAATTGTCTTGTACGCACTTAACAAATTCCTCTCCATCTAAACCCTTAACACTATGACAGTCCCAGTCGATGTTTGGAAAGTTAAAATCCCCTACCATAACCACCCTATTATTCTTACAGATAGCTGAGATCTCCTTACAAGTTTGTTTCTCAATTTCCCTCTATTAGGGAGTCTATAATACAATCCCAATAAGGTGATCGTCCCTTTCTTATTTCTCAGTTCCACCCAAATAACTTCCCTGGATGTATTTCCAGGAATACCTTCCCTCAGCACAGCTGTAATGCTATCCCTTATGAAAAAGGCCACTCCCCCTCCTCTCTTGCCTTCTTTTTCTTGAACAAAACCCAATTTCTTCAGTCATCCAACATTCCCTATACCTACAAGCCTTTCCTTTCACCCTAACAGGAATATACTTTCTTTGGACTCTTGTTTTCTCATTTCTGAAGGCTTCCCATTTTCCAGCCGTCCCTTTACCTGTGAACATCTACCTCTCATCAGCTTTCGAAAGTTCTTGCGTAATACCGTCAAAATTGGCCTTTCTCCAATTTAGAACTTCAACTTTTAGATCTGGTCTATCCTTTTCCATCACTATTTTAAAACTCAACATGACAATTTTTTTTAAGATTAGATTAGAGTGTGGAAACAGGCCCTTCGGCCCAACAAGTCCACACCGACCCACCGAAGCGCGCCCACCCAGACCCATTCCCCTACATTTACCCCTGCACCTAACACTACAGGCAATTTAGCGTGGCCAATTCACCTAACCTGCACATTTTTGGAGTGTGGGAGGAAACCGGAGCACCCGGAAGAAACCCACGCAGACACGGGGAGAATGTGCAAACTCCACACAGTCGGTCACCTGAGGCGGGAATTGAACCCGGGTCTCTGGCGCTGTGAGGCAGCAGTGCTAACCACTGTGCCACTGTGGACTTGAGTCCATAGTGTTCTAAAACTATCCATAAGAAAGAACTGCCTGATTGGCAGGCTACTCACTATAATAGATATCATCACGCATGATGATTGCCACGCCCTGATTGGGGGTAATGGGTAAGGACAAGTGACATCACAGGAAGGGTAGTGGTTGAAGAATCTGCAGACCAGCTAGTTGGGGTGGTGGTGTTCTGTTAGCTAATGGTGCTTAAAAGGTTATACATTCATGTGAAGAAAAAAGAGCCCAGCTCAAGATCTCGCTGAAGGTGGAATTATCATTGTTGTCTCCTAATAATCTTTATTATTACATTTAAAAACAAAATGAAACTGGTACCTGTTGCTGTTACACAATTGATATGACTGCACAGTGACTGGTATCCCATCACAAGTCACTCTTTATTTCCACGTGCACAGTACACTGGCTGGAGCCAGCCAGCTTGGAGCGAGTTCATGAAGTCAGGAATCTCCTGTCTAGTTTTTTTTTCCTCTCAAACTTGTTTTGAGGTGTTTGTTATTACACACACCTGAAGCAGGTGAGACTTTAACTCTGGAATCCCAGTCAGAGGGCAGGGACACTACCACTGTACCATAAGAGGCACATGATCTCCTGTTTTTTTTAAAAAATTAAGCAATTACAAAAGAGTTTACAAAAAATTAACATTTACAGCTGTATACAACAGCAATTTTACAAGGGAGAGGAGCAGCAAAGCCAGGCCGCAAACCCTACCGTTCAACCAGTTTACAGGGAATGGAGGACAAACCACAAATCCCAGTTCCACATATAAAAGACAGCAACAATGACATTTATACATAAGACAATCCTGTTACATTAAAAAAATGTAGACAATACAGACCCAGAAAGCCCCTGTCCCTCCCACCTTCTGGCCACTCTAAGGCAGCCCACTGAAGAGACAGCTTACCCACCTTCTCGCTTCACTAACCACCCTCAGCACCTTTCGACCACCTCTAGGACAGCCCACTGAAGTACCCAAGCAGGGTGACAACACGGAGGACAGCCACCCACCTTCTGGCGCTCAGACTGCCCCTATGTACCATTGGGCTCTCACCCACCCAGATGCAACATCCAGTGGGCTATCCTGGCACATCTTCCAGCCACCGTAAGGACAGCCTGTCCCCTTCCCTGGGACGACAGCGTGCAGGGTAGCCCACAAGCCTTCCGGACCTCAGCCTGCCCCTACGCACCATCTGGCTCTCGGGGCAACTAGCATCAGAGTGGCCTACCCACCCTCCGGCTTTCAGGACAGCCTACTAACCTTCAGGTTCACAGGATGGCCTACCCACCCTCCGGCTCTCAGGGTGACAGCTTTCAGGATGACCCATGAGCCTCCCAGCTCACAGTAAGGCCTGCCAGACCCAGGGACACACAAGACAGTGCAGGTGATAGACTCAAGAAACACAATACAGTTAATTACCAAAAAACAGAGTCCTTTCTAGTACACAGTCCAAATCTATAGAGTCTTCAAAATATAGAATCCATTTCCAGGAACAGAGTCCACTCCAGTATACAATGTGCATTGTTGGAAAGAGAGAGTCCGCTCCAAACTGCAGAGTCCGCAGCTAAAAACAGAGTCCACAACCAAGGGCAGAGTCCACTCCTGAAGGCAGCAAATGCACACCCCATAGGTGTTCAGTCTCCATGGAGTCCTGGTCCAGCCTTGGAAAACCAGGCCCACTCACAGGAACATAGTACAGGTGCAGTTAACTCACAGGGGTTTGGTCCACTCCTGAAGGAAAGGTCTTCTCCCAAACTCCAGGATACAGCAAGTGCTCACCTCCCAGCACACACACTGGTGTTCAATCTTCAGAGGCCCAGTCCCAGGGCTAGGCCTACCAACAGGAGCAGCTCCTCTGGTAAAATCCAAATAGTAAAGACACATACAAAAAACAGAAAACTAGAGTCCAAGGGCTAAGCCCTACCACAAAATTAACAATTTTTTTATTTTTTGAGATAAGAACATTGAAACAACAATCCCCTAATGAGAACTGGGCTACACCTGAAACACATTATGTGCATCAGGAGTTTAACAATCAGTCCTCACTAAAAGGCATGCCAGTTAATAAACTGGCTAAATAATTCAGCCAGTTCAGGAATCAGGTTGACCCCCTCTAAAAACAAAAGGGAAGCAGAAACTAACAGTAACATATTGACTGTAATACCAGCCAGCATAGAGTCAGTCCCCTAAATTAAGAAGGCCTCTGAATTTCCTGTTTTTCTTTTGTTTTATTAAGCAATTACAAAACAGTTGACAAAAAACAGTTAACATTTACAGCTGTATACAACAGCAAGTTTACAAGGGAGAGGAGCAACAAAGCCAGGCCCCAAACCCTACCATTCAACCAGTTTACAGGGAACTGAGGACAAACCACCAATCCCAGTTTCACAAATAAAAGACAGTTACAATGATATTTGTACATAAGAGGACAATCCAGTTACATTAAAAAAGTGCATACAATATAGACCCAGCAAGCCCCTGTCCCTTCCACCTTCCGACCATTCTAAGGCAGCCTGCCCCTACACACCTTCCGGCTCTCGGTCCACCCCATGCCCCTTCCAGTTCTCGGTCCGCCTTGACACCTTTTGACCATCTCTAGGACAGCACACCCTGGTACCTGCCCGGGGTGACAGCGCTGAGGACGGCTACCTGCCTTCTGGCTCTCGGTCTGCTCCTACATACCATTGGGCTCTCACCCACCCCAATGCGTTGTCCAGCCAGTGGGCTCACCTGGCACACCTTCCGGCCACTCTAGGACAGCCCGTCCCCTTCCCTGGGACGACAGCGTGCAGGGTAGCCCACAAGCCTTCCGGATCTCAGCCTGCCCCTACGTGCCTTCTGGCTCTCGGCTGCTCTGACACACATTTCGACCACCTGTAGGACAGCCTGTCCTGCTTACCCCTTCTCAGGAAGGTAGCGCTCAGAACGGCCTACCCACCATCTGGCTCTCAGGGTTACTGGCATCAGGGTGGCCTACCCACCCTCCGGCTCTCAGAGTGACAGAGCTTTCAGGACGATCCATGAGCTTCCCAGCTCACAACAAGGCCTGCCAGACCCAGGGACACAAGACAGTGCAGGTGAAAGACCCAAACAATAATACACAGTTAACTACCAAAAACCACAGAGTCCTTTCTGGTACAGAGTCCAGATATAGAGTCTAAATGTAGAGTCCATTCTCAGGAACGGTGTCTACTCCAGTTTTTGAGGCGCATTGTCCAAAATGGAGTCCACTCCAAACTGCAGAGTCCACGCCTGAAGGCAGCAAATGCACACCCCACAGCACACAGGTGTTCAGTCTCTATGGAGTCCTGGCCCAGCCTTGGAAAACCAGGCCCACTCACAGGAACAGTACATTGTACAGGTGCAGTTAACTCACAGGGGTTTGGTCCACTCCCAAAGGAAAGTTGTTCTCCCAAACTCCAGGATACAGCAAGTGCTCTCCTCCCAGCACACACACGTGCTCAATCGTTAGAGGCCCACTCCCAGGGCTAAGCCTCCCCACAGGAACAGCTCCTCTGGTAAAATATGTCTTCCACAAGGGCTCAGTCCAAACACCAAAAATAGTGAGGATACATACAAAAAAGGAAACTAGAGTCCAAGTACTAAGCCCTACCACAAAATTAACATGGTCTTTTCCTCAAACGAGAAAAGAGTAACACACAGGCTGTAAGCAGCCAGTGAAACAACAATCCCCTAATGCGAACTGAGCTACACCTGAAACACATTATGTGCATCAGGAGTTTAACAATCAGTCCTCACTAAAAGGCATGCCAGTTAACAAACTGGCTAAATAATTCAGCTAGTTCAGGATCAGGTTTCCCCCCTCCAAAAAAAAGCAAGCAGGAACTAACAGTAACATACTGGCTGTAATACCAGCCAGCATAGAGTCAATCCCCTAAATTAAGAAGGCCTCTGAATCTCCGTTTTTTTTTTCTTTTCCCCCACACTACCGCCTAACTGCGGTAGTGCTTATTTTTTCCCCAGCATCCATATTGTGTGTGTGCAGGTATGGGACACAGTGAAAGACACAAGGTGCACGAATCTTTATTAGGTTTCCACCACCAGGAAGATAGGAAAACACCCGAATGGCCAGAGACAAGCAGTGCACTTCACATCAAAGGGCAGTGCTGTGTGATCAAACAGTGAAGGGGAGGGCAGGGACTAAATCAAAATAGAGTTGGAGGGGGAAATAATGCACTCCACTCCCTGCGAATCTCTTGTTTATTTTTTTCTTTGTTTTTTTTTCTTTTTTTTAAGGAGGAGAGTCCTTGCACGCACACACACTGATCCAGCTTCCACAGAGCCAGCACTCAGAGTGAACAGAACCTCTGACATTCCTGTTTATTTCTTTAACCTCCCCACTACTGACTAACTGCGGTAGTGCTTATTCTTTCCCCAGCACCCATGTTGTGTGTGTGCAGTGTGAGACACAGTGAAAGACACAAGGTGCACGAATCTTTATTCAATTTCCACCACCAGGAAGAAAGGAAACATCCGAGTGGCCTGTGACAAGGTGTGCCCTTCACATCAAAGGGCAATGCTGTGCGATCAAACAGTGAGGGGGAGGGCAGGGATTAAATCAAAATAGAGTTGGAGGGGGAGATAATGCACTCCACTCCCAGCGAATCTCCTGTTTATTTTTTCTTCTTGTTAAATTTTTTTTTCATTTCTTTAACACTCCTGTTCTTTTTTTCTTTTTTTAAATTTAACCCCCACACTACCACCTAAGTGCGGTAGTGCTTATTTTTTCCCCAGCACCCATGGTGTGTGTGTGCAGGTGTGAGACACAGTCAAAGACACAAAGTGCACGAATCTTTATTCAAATTCCACCACCAGGAAGACAGAAAAACACCCGGTGGCCAGTGACAAACACTGCCCTTCACATCAAAGGGTATAGCACTTTATTTTTTTTTTCTTTTAATTAACCCTTACACTACCACCTAAGTGCGGTAGTGCTTTTTTTTTTCCCAGCACCCATGGTGTGTGTGTGCAGGTGTGAGACACAGTGAAAGACACAAAGTGCACGAATCTTTATTCAATCTCCACCACCGGGAAGACAGGAAAACACCCGGGTGGCCAGTGACAAACACTGCCCTTCACATCAAAGGACAGTGCTGTGTGATCAAAACAGTGAAGGGGAGGGTCGGGACTAAATCAAAATAGAGTTGAAGGAGAAATGATGCACTCCACTCCCTGCGGAGCCCACCTCTCCCTGAACAACTCCAGGGTGTTGGTCAACACCACGTGCTCCTTCTCCAAGGACACCCGGGCTCTAACGTAACCGCGGAAGAGGGGCAGGCAGTCGGTCCTAACGACCCCCTCCACGGCCCGCTGCCTGGACCTGTTGATGGCCAGTTTGGCCAGGCCCAGGAGCAGACCCACGAGGAGGTCTTCAGACCTGCCCTCCTTCCTCCGTACCGGGTGCCCAAAGATCAGGAGCGTGGGACTGAAGTGCAGCCAAAAACAGAGGAGAAGGTTTTTAAGGAAATCAAAAAGGGAGTGCAAACGCCCACACCCAATACAGAACAAGCAGTTGGGCTGGGAGTCTGTGAACCACCGCAACCTGTGGTTGCAGGGGACTGCTGCATGCAGCACCCTCCACCCCAGATCCCTGAGAGAAAGGGGGAGGACTCCCGCGTAGAGAGCCCTCCACTGGGGAATCTCCTGTTTATATCTGTCAGTCAGGGCTCCCTGATTAGCCCAGGTTAACAAACCCAATCAAGGATCTCATAATCAATATGTTCCACCTGGTTCCAATCACTACAGCAATAAAGTAATGTCCTGCTCTGACCCACTAGTGATTCATCCTTTATCACTGTTGACCAAATAGGCCCTTGACCCAAGACGTTAAAACAGTAAGAAGAATCGGTGGCAGAACTCAATGCTAATTATTAGCTGTTACTAGTTGTTTTCACAGCATAACATGCTATTGAATGCACATTCAGCTGTGTGTGCTTAAGAGAGGGCATTACCTAGAATGGCAAAGTTCAAAATGGTTGCACTAGTGTCAAATCGACTTAGACACTGACTGACATCACAATCTACCACTTCTGCATATTTCTGGTGCCTGATCATAATGCCCTTGCTTACCATAAGACCATAAAACATAGGAGCTGAAAATAGGCCATTTGGTCCATCAAGGCTGCTCTGCCATTCAATCATGGCTGATAAGTTTCTCAACGCCATTCTCCCGCTTTCTCTCCATAACCCTTGAATCCCTCTACAATCAAGAACATATCTATCTCAGTCTTAAATATACTCAGTGACCTGGCCTCCACAGCCTTCTGTGGCAATGAATTCCATTGATTCCCCACTCTCTGGCTGAAGAAGTGTCTCCTTTTCTCTGTTCTAAAGGGTCTTCCTTATACTCTAAGGCTGTGCCCTCAGGTCCTAGTCTTTCCAGCAATGGAAATATCTTCCCAACATCCACTCTGTCCAGACCGTTCAGTATTCTGCAAGTTTTGAATAGATTCCCCTAATCCTTCTAAACTCCATGGAGTATAGACCCAGTGTTCTCAAACATTCCTCACATGTTAAGTCTTTTATTCCTGGGATCATTCTCGTGAACCTCTTCTGGGCCTGGCTCCTGGGACAATACATTCTTCCTGATTTGTGGGACCTAAAATTGCTCACAATACTCCAAATGTGGTCTGAGCTGAGCCTTATAGAGCCTCAGAAGTACATCCCTGCTTTTATATTCTACTCCTCTTGAATGAAATGCCACAATTGTGTTAGCCTTCCTAACGACTGATTCAACCTGCAGGTTTACCTTTAGAGAATCCTGGACTAGGACTCCCAAGTCCCCTTGCACTTCATATTTCTGAATTTTCTCCCCATTTAGAAAATAATCCTTGCCTCCACACTTTCTAGCAAAGTGCATGATCTCACATTTTCCCATGTTGTATTCCATCTGCCACTTTTTGACCACTTACCTAACCTGTCTGAATCCTTCTGCAGCCTCCCGCCTCCTTGATAACAGCTGTCTCTCCATCTAACTTTCTATCGTCTGAAAACCTAGCCAGAACGTCCTTAGTTTCTTCATCTATATCATTAATGTATGAAGTGAAATTTTGTGGTCCCAACACTGGGCCTTGTGGAACATCACTTGTCACCAGCTGCCATTCTGAGAAGGAGTTTTTACCCCCACTCTCTGCTTTTTACCATTTTTCTTTCCATGCTAGCAACTTCCTTCTAACACCATGGGTTCTTATCTTACTCAGCAGCCTCCTATGCAGCACTTTGTCAAAGGCCTTCTGGAAGACCGGATAGATAATTTCCATTGGCTCTTCTTTGTCTAGGTAACCTGCTTGCTCCTCCTTAAAGAATTCTAACAGATTTGTCAGGCATGACTTCCCCATGATGAAACCATGCTGACTTTGCCCTATTTTGCCATGCACTTCCAAGTATTCATAAACCTCATCCTTCACAATGGACTCCAAATTCTTAACCAATGACCAAGGTCAGGCTAATCGGTCTGTAATTTCTCGTCTATTGTCTTACTCCCTTCTTAAACAGCGGGTTATATGAGCGAGTTACCAGTCCTCTGGGACCCTCCCTGACTCTAGTGATTCCTGAAAAATTGCTTCCACTATGCCTTCACTATCTCTTCAGCTACCTCCTTCAGATCTCTGGGGAGTAGTCCATCTCCTTCAGGTGATTTATCCACCTTCAGAACATTCAGATTTTCTAGCACCTTTTCCTTCGTGATGGCCACCTCTGACCCCTGATTCCCTTGAATTTTTGGGATATTCCTCATGTACTTCACTGTGAAAACTGATGAAAAGTTCTTCAAACATTTCCTTGTTCCCCACTACTACATCTCCAGCATCATTTTCCAGTCACCCAATGTCTATTTTTGCCTCTCTTTTGCCCTTTATATACCTAAAGAATCTCTTGCAATCTTCTTTTATATTACTGGCTAGCTTATCCTCATATTTAATCTTGTCCCTCCTTATTTCTTTTCTCGCTACCCTCTGTTGGCCTTTTTAATATTCCAATCCTCTGGCTTCCCACCTCCTTCGCCACACTATACTCTTTCTCTTTCACTTTTATACTATCCCTGACTTCCCTAATGTGTCATAGTTGCTCCATGCTCCCTTTGGTATGCTTCTTTTTCCTGGGGATAAATTGTTGCTGCATCTCCTCAATTACTCCCAGAAAGTCCTGCCATTGCTGTTCCCTGTCTTTCCTGCTAGGCTCCTCTTCCAGTCAATTCTACCCAGCTCCTCCCTCATGCCTGTTGTTGCCTTTATTCAACTGTAATACTGTTACATCTGAATCCACCTTATTCCTCTCAAATTGCAGAGTAAATTCAATCACAATATGGTCACTGCCTCCTAATGGTTCCTTCATTTAAGCTCCCTTAACAAGTCTGCTTCATTGCACAACACTAAATCTAATATTACCTGTTCCCTAGTGGGGTGTGTGTTGCTGGAAAAGCATAGCAGGCCAGGCAGCATCCGAGGAGCAGGAGAATCGACGTTTCAGGCTGGAGCCCGAAGATTCCTGATGAAGTGCTCCGGCCCAAAACATCGATTCTCCTGCTCCTTGCATGCTGCCTAACCTTTTCCAGCAACATGCTCTTGACTTTGATCTCCAGCATCTGCAGACCTCACTTTCTCCCTGTTCGCTAGTGGGCTCCACCACAAACTGCTTCAAAAAGCCATCTCATAGACATTTCATAAATTCCTTTTCTTGCAATCTACTACCAACTTGATTTTCCCAGTCCACCTCCATATTGAAATCCCCCAGGACCACTGTAACTTGCCTTTCTTACACATCTTTCTATCTCTTGGTGTATCTTGTGCCCCAAATCCTGTGTATTGTTTGGTGGCCTGTTTGGAGGCCACTATGGTTTTTTTAACGTTTTCAGTTTCATAACTCTACCCATACAGATTCTACACCATCTGACCCTACTTCATTTCTTATTGTTGATTCAATTTCATTTCTTAATAATAAGGCAACCCAACTCCTCTGCCTGTCTTTTCGATGGGATGTATATGGGTGGCATGGTGGCTCAGTGGTTAGCACTGCTGCCTCACATCACCAGGGTCTCAGGTTCGATTCCAGCCTTGGGTGACTGTCTGTGTGGAGTTTGCATGTTCTTCCTGTGTCTATGTGGATTTCTTCTGGGTGCTCTGGTTTCCTCCCACAGTCCAAAGATATGCAGGTCAGGTGAATTGGCCATGCTAAATTGCCCATAGTGTTAGGTGTATTAGTCAGAGGGAAATGGGTCTGGGTGGGTTACTCTTTGGAGGGTCGGTGTGGACTTGTTGGGCCAAAGGGCCTGTTTCTACTCTGTAGAAAATCTATATCCTTGGATATTTAGTTCCCAGTCCTGATCCCCTTGCAGCCTTGTCTCCATGGGAGTGGCATGGATGCTATTTTGCTTTTAAACAGATAGCCAAATCACCCAAACTTCAGCATGGAGTTGAAGTTTGCAAACAATATGTTTTTCTTTGAGGTAAATATATTTCCTTCCAGTTACCTTTTCGCATCACAGATTTTAGTACCCAAAGAAGTACAAAAATATTTTAATTATTCCTCAAAAATCCAGGCTTAGAACTTTACAAATGCGCTTGATACCCAGTAATCATATGAAATGAAGAGGTGGATGAATAGAAGATACCCGAGATCTCTTACTTTAATGCAAGCTTGTGGAACTGCCATTTGTTAAGTACAAATCAGCTTCAACTACAAAATTATACCAGCTAAGCCAGGATTCATTTTATGTCAACACAAAGCCTAAGCACTGCACACAAGTTGCTATCAGGTTTACAAGTGTTCCAATCCAGTCCATTGTCATTTCCCTTATTAGGCCCCAGCTGTGAATATGTTTTTGCTGTCTGCTGAAACTCTTCCGTCCTTCCAAATATCTGTCTTGTGAATAAAGTGTCTGACAATTTGAGAATTCCAAGTCTGATACAACACTCTGTACGACATTGCAGTTGTTTTCCCAACTGTGAATAAATAGCACAGGTGGTAAAGTTATTGGAAAAAACTTTAGGGAGTGAAGTGGAAAAATTAGAAGTTCACCTCTTCTGAATGGAGCACCAGCCCGTTTATTCTGTGATTTAAAAGATGGATGAAAAATGTGTACAAATCTTTGACAGTGGTTTTCTGTAGAAACTTATGGGATGAGATTGGCCACAATCGTATTAATGGCAGAGTAGGTTCAAGGGGTTGAATTGCCTACCCTTGTTCCTTTTTTTTATTACAAATGTATCTCCAACATCAAATGCTGATTCAAGGATTCACATTTTTCTACAAGAAATTCAGCCTGGCTCTTTAACTGTTCTGAAAAACAAAAGATTTGCATGCTATTGTAATGTTCCAGTTTCTGGATTTTGCATGAAAGTGAAAAGGGACACTGTTACAGAACATTTGAATTCAAACATTTTATGTCACTTGGTTATCACATAAACGGATTTGTTTCTCATCTCAATCAATATGAAATCCTTCATGAACTTTCTATCCATTATTATAGCTTCCTTTTCAATTTGAAGTCGAATTGTGTTTTTAACTTCTGCTAAATGTAGTGGAATGACAAAGTTATCAGGTCTCCACCCTTGTTAATTGTGAAAACACTCTTTCATACAAACAACGACTAGGAAAATTATTTCTCTACAGATACGTCCATTATTCTACAGATTACTTTGGCTGATTTGTTTGATGTTACTCAATACTGCACTTCAAGCAAAATATCTGCCTTGATACTATCTTTAATTAAAGAGTTACTGAGGATCATTTTGTAAAAGACAGAGAACAGACATAAAGTAGGTTTTACTAGTAATGCTTCATTAAAGTCTCACTTGAACTTGCAATTTTGCTCCTATTGCATTTACCATCAGTGAAATATGCCTGGGATCACCAATGAAACACTTGAGGATTTAGTGGTAAGGTGCTGAGTAGAAATAGTTTATCAGCAACAGTACATAAGCACACCATACACCCACTTCAACTGACAGTGTGCAATATGCTGGCTGGAACATAACAGCAGGGTTTAGAATTGTTTAGGGCTAAAGGAGACAATGTGTAGCTTCACACACAGTACTGGAGGTCCTGGTTAAGGAAGGATTTGTTGTACCCACTACAGAGAAGGCGACGACCTTGATCTCCTGTCTCTCTCTCTCTCTCTCTCTCTCACACATATACACACACGAAGCAGCTGGTGCTGCATTCCCAGGGCTTATGTGCTTCCCCCATTCCCCCTGAAAACTATAAAAGATTCCTAGACCAAGCACTCCCTTCTGCTTGATAACTCCTAATTCTGTCCAATAACATACAGTAGCATAGGGGTCAATCTTTTTAGAGAATATCCAAAATGGCTGTTGATGGAATATTTGCAAAGCTTGACAAACTGTCCCAGAATATCTCCCCATCTGTCTCAGAAGTTCTTTACAAACAGCACGTAAAAATTGAAAAGTGAGTTTGCTTTTAAGAAGCACTCAATGTCCTTTGCAATGACTTCTTTATTTCTATGTGACTAGGCACCGTCATGATGGAGGTTTAGGTAAAGTGCTATCCACCAAACACTGTGCAGTTTCCTTAATGAGAGCTAGCAGGCATTTAAAGTGGAAATCGGCCCCTTACTAAACCTAGCAGCTCTTTAAGTCCTTTACAAATCAAGTGTCTTTTCTGAAATACAAGCTAAACCAACATTTCAGCTCAAGACCTAATCCTGCCAAACTGAGAGATGCTATAGTGCCTCAAGAAGCCGGTGGAGCCCGGCACCCACCCTCCCCATCAATAGTTACAAAATTAAATGAGCTTATGTACAGATTGTTCTTTACTGGGGCTAAACGCTTTATTTTGTCTTTGCATTGTCAGTGGGCAAAATGAGTGCTGCAGATTTCCCATATGCAATGGAAGCTTTGGGAATGACTGTGCTTGTTCGGTGATATATGAAAGCTGAGAAGCAAAGTTTGAATCAGTGTAACAGTGGCTTTGACCTCTTGCCCAGAATTGTCATAGTTTGCTGCAAATTTGCACCATGTTTATGATGGTAAAATTAGGCCACTGCTAAGCAAGAGTGGTTGGGAAATGCACCAAATAAAGAAATAGAACAACCATGCACCTTGTAAGTTAATGTTGATTTTGAATGTATGTTAGAAATACGTGATGTTTTGTTTAACCACCTGACAAATTAATACATTTATTTCTTAATCATGATCTAAATCTTTCATATCAATCAAGGTTGATATTAAATTATAATTTAATGACAAGTAAGCCATTTTATGTCATCTAATAGTAGGAAAAATTAATCACATACTTTAGTGAACTTGGAAGAATTTTCCTTTCCATTGCACTCTCAAAACAGCTTACACAATTAGTGTTTAATTTCCAAAGTATTCCGGCTTTCAGGAATATTTTGTGCTAACTTCAAAATGTTTATTTTAAAAATTGACATATTTATATCTAAAGCTATTTGTATTACTCAGGCTACTTGAACTGGTTTCTCTGCTTTCTTTCACACAGCACTCCTGCATGTAAAAATGTAACAGGATGAAAGATTTGTTTATCTTCAAATGCACAGAAGTTTTTTTTTCTTAGTCAACACCCACTATTCTCACTATCCATATGCTGCAACATATTGCTTTTACACTTTAAAAGTCAGCTAGAAGCACATTTCCATACTTATTTCATTCTTGATTTGCATGTAATGTCAGCTTAATAACAGTAATCACTACTTAAATAAAAAGTAATATGTACTGTAAACTGTTTTGATAAGTTTCAATGCAACATGTACATTTAATACTATCATCATTTTAATTCTAAACTATTTTTACATGGAAAAAATGAAAATTTTATTTAGCTCATTTCATGACTTCAAGATTCAAGACTCAGGAATCCAAAGCATCAAGGTAATAATTTCAAAGTAAAGTTTCTGTTTAATGTGAAAAAGAACTTCCAATTTACACATAAGCTTCCACTGAAAGACAATGTGGTCAAAATGTAGAATGTTTCACTCTAGTGTCAATGGACATGGGTCTAAATATTTAACTGTTAGCTTGTTGAGGGCAAATTATGTATTCATGTACATTTTCAGAATGATGTTTTTATAAAAGGCTTTAAAGAAAGAAACTGAGAAAGAGCAGGACTGCAAAGCAGCTGCCCTGAGCAAATTTAAAACACTGGCATTCTTGGAGAAGATGTGGGCACAGGGCATAACCAGAAACTGCATAACTTTGACAAAAGAAATTGGCTTCAAAATACATGAAATGGCCTGAAGGGGGCGATGAGAGATGTGGGCTACAGAATGGGCTGAGGAAGGAAGCTTAGCAATTCTGTAGAGATAGGAACTTCAAGGTAAGTGATTGGGACTGTGTGTGTCATTTGTTTGAGTTCTAGGAGTGTCATTAATGCTCCAATATTGCATCCAAACAACTTTTGGTAAATCAAACTGGGCACCCCATTGTAAGGGCTTTAAGCATACATGCAGGGAATGTCTCCCAGATTTAGGCAGAGTAGGCAGCTAATGATCTAATATTGACTTGATGCCAGCAGTATCAAAGCACCAGCCAATGGCCTATTTTAACTTTGCTCAGTACATGACGGACTTCCAGTAGTGCTATGTAAAGGGATTATCAACTATTTACAGGTTAATTTCTGGTTGAATCATTCTACAAATGTTTGGTACTTTTCAGAGTTGTTTAAAGTTGCAAACCTACGGCTAGGTGCTAAAGAAGTTGTGCTGATTTCAAGATATCTACACAAGGCACTTACTTGCAGACAAGGGCACACTTGCAGGCATTTTCCTGGAATGTTTCAGAAGAAATAGCCCATCAAGCCTGCTCTGCTATCTACCTCATAACCAGTTTGTCATGGGAAGTCCACATGCCTTGATGTCATTAGTCTCCAGAAATCTACTGATTTCTGTCTTAAACATGCTCAATAATTAATCTTCCACAACCCCCTGGGATAGAGAATGTCAAAGATTCACTATCACCTGAATGAAGACATTTCTCTTCATCTAAAGTCTGAAATGGTCTTCCCCTTATTCTGTGATTGCGTTCATTGGCTCTAGACTCACCAGTCAGGGGGAAGATCCTAATTTCATCCATCCTGTGACATGCTGTAAGAATTATTTAAAGTTTCAATAGAATCACCTCTCATTCTTTGAATTGAGAAAACAGGATTTGTATTCTCTAAATGTCACCTCAGAAGAGAATCCCCTCCATCCCTGGGATTGGTCTGGCGAACTTCCATTGTACTCCATCTATGGCAAATATATTCTTACTTCAAAGAAAGGGACAAACTTGTACACAATATTTCAGATATAGTGTCACCAAGACCTTATATCTAACTGCTGCTAGATGTCTTTATTTCTGTCTCAATCCCCTTGTGTTGAAGGCCATCTGACTGTTTGTTTTCCTCATTAGTTGTTATACCTCCATACTGGCTTGTAGTGATTCATGAAGAAAGACATCAAGTCCCTTTGGATACTCATACTTTCCAAACTCTCACCATTTAATAAATATTCTGTTTTTTTTAATCTGCTGAATAACTTCACACTTATTCACATTATATTCCTTCTGCCATGTTCTTGTCCATTCACTTAGCCTTTTCAAGCTTGAAGCCTCCTTGCATCTTCTTCACAGCTTACATACAAACCTAATTGTGTAAACATTGAGATATAATAACTGGTTCCACATCCAATTTATTCAAATATTTTGTGAACAATTATAGATATGTGAGGTCTTTAACATCTCCTGAAGCTCCTGATGACTTTGTGTCAACCTCGATTTCGGGTATTAGAGTATCTGGAATGTGATTGAAGCTTTGGTATATGTATTAAAGTGGGGAATCCGATTAGCCACGATCTTATTGAATGTCAGATCTACCTTGAGGGACCAAATGGCCTACACCTGTCCTATTTCTTATGTTGTCTTTGTGGTAGTTTCCCAGGTACCCCTTGGTTCTTTCTGGAATTAGCCACACCTACTAATATCTGGTTGTTTAAGATAGTTCATTGTCACCAAATTTCCTTTGTCTTTGCTTTGCCTTAGTACTAACAAGCATATGAGGTGTAGTTAAGGACTCTAGCTCTGCACTCGATCGAGTTCAGAAGGGTGAACTGGATTTGATTGAAACTTAGAGAATACTGAGAGGCCTGGATAGAGTGGATTTGGAGAAGTTGTATCCACTAGTAGGAGAGACTAGAACCCGAAGGTAAAGCCTCAGGGTGAAGGGATAACCCTTGAGAACTGAGATGAGAAGCAATTTCTTTAACCAGAGGGTGGTAAATCTGTGGAGCGCATTGCTGCAGAGGGCTGTGGAGGCCAAGTCATTGAGTTTCTTTCAGACAGAAATAGATAGGTTCTTTATTGGCAGGAGATCAAGGGTTATGAGGAGAAGGCAAGAGAGTGGAGTTGAAAAACATATTGGCCAATATCGAATGGTGGAGCAAACTCAATGGACCGAATGGCCTAATTATACTCCTATATCTAATGGTTTTATGATTAGTGATAGAGGATCCATCCACTGTAGAGTTTCTGCAGAAGGAGTAGTGTTCTTAGATAACAAAAACGTTTATCCATGTAGCCATAAATAAGTGCAACTACATTTGGTCAGAGGAAATTACTGGAATCTTAGAGACTAAAGATACATTATGCTCCCCCAAACCTAGAATTGTAGTCCTAGAATCCACCCACAGATTTTATGAGACATCAGAATATGTGCAGCCAATATAATATGATTATTAAACCTCTCAAACCCATTTAAATTATATAACAATTATGAGAATACCAACACTGAACCACAGATGTAAATGGCAAAGTAGGGAAGGGCTAGAAAATGCCTGCCGGAGGCAATTGTCTGCCAGAGCCCTATCTAAATGAAATGTCTTTCCACTGCTCCACTGACGCTCTGGCAGCTACAGTGTTGAAGGGAACCATCGCATGGAATTCTGTTGCTATATATTTGTTGGATTTCTCGTCAGAACATTGCAAGTTCAAGCCTCCCTACAAAATAAATCAGGCTGATACTGAGTTGTATTGTCAAAAACATTATATCCCAATGGGATTATGATCCAAATATCCTGGTCTCTGGGTATATAGAAACTAGATCTGCCCTGAAAGATGCACCACAGGACCCCACTGTAAATTCTGGTGAACTGACTGTCGGGCAATTATTTGTGAGGTTTCAATTTCTGATGGGCAATTCCAATGGGCATTTCAAATTTTCTGGAAAAGTCTTCAATTCTGAGGTAGAGTTAGCAATGTTGGAGGTTTCTGACTCACTGACCTGGTTAGTTACCCAGGAAACGTTTGAGATTAAAACTTGCTTTATTTAACTCCTGGGTAACTATTCAACTGACCCTCCAATTACTCTCACTGGCCCTTCCCTAACACCTTCCATGAAGATTTCCTATGTACTTTTCTGCACATATTTAGCACTAGGAGATTTCTGGGGACTCTCAATCATAAAATGGGCTGGAACATGTCAGATTCACTGTTGTACCTGATCTGTGTCTGGAAGTAGGGATTCTGGCACCTGTTGGATGGTTTAGACCATCAATGGATGCCCATGCAACTGGTCAGTTGAATGTAAATGATCCCAAGGCATTATTCATAAAGGAACAGTTCCCCTGATGAATGTTTCTCTTTCAAGCACCACCATAACAAGCAGGGAAGTTGCTGCCCTGTCATTTGCTGTTTGTGGACCCTTGCTGCATAAAGCTTGAAGCAAGTACATTTATGTAACAACAACAACAACCAGTCTTCAAAACAAAAGCACTTTGGACTGCCCTGAGGATGTGAGTCAGCACTTAGGATTTTTTTAGGTTTCTTTACTCCCTGCTCCAAGATAGATTCTGTTTCCGTGTTTCCCACTGTTGTAGATGAATCCAGCTTTCCTATTCAACAGAGAATGTTTTCTCTTGTGATTGTTAATCAAGAGAACATTCACAGCATGTCCAAGGAACTAACAGAGAACCCTTTTCGTATAATTTCTTATCCTATTCCGTCCATGCACAAGACACTTTTGTCTTTGGAAGGCAACAGAGTAACATTACACAAGAGTTTGACTGAGGCTTCAACTGGAGAACAAATCTATTAAATAGTACAAGAATAAGCAACTGGCAGCAGTAACACTACTTCCAGTTTTAAGATACTGTCTCGGTCTGTAAATAGCTTGGCCTCTTGGCAGCAACAATGGGCAAGCAGTGGGACATTGTTTTCAATGATTATAGTTTTCTCTCTATCTCTGTATTGAACTTTATAACTTGGCTCTTATAATGTCTTTCATCTTTTACGTTCTGTATTTCTCTTTCTTCCATGTAGCCTGGGGATATGCCAGCAGTTTTTTTTTCCCACTGTGGCACAGCCACTCTACATGGAACCAGAAATTAAGTGTCTAATGATGACCACAAATGCAGAAAAATCCATCTGGTTCACTAATGTCCTTTGTGGAAGGAAACTGCTGCCCTTAACTAGTGTGGCCTACACGTGACTCCAGACCCACAACAACATGGTTGACTCTTAACTGCCCTCTGGGCAATTAGGGATGATCAATAAATGCCGCCAGCCAGCAATGTCCTCATCCTGTGAATGAATAAAGAAAGAAAAAATGACCAAATGGCGGTGCGGGTGGTGCCTGGGGGAAAGGGCATAGTTTGTGGGTGCTTCATGAAAAATGATGAATTTTGGGCAAAGGTGGGGAAGGTTGGGATAGAACCCATACAGTACAAATGAAACTGTTCGCAGCATGCATTTCTATAAGTTCTCTGTTAAAACTGTGAGACCCTTGTTTTTTTTTCTGTCAATGTCATTTGTCCCTTTCATACTTCTCTTGGCTGTTTTTCACCTCCTGAGTATCACTGAGGTTACTAATTGAGCTGCTCTTCCACCTGAATCTGACCTGATCAGTGAAGACTGGAGACCAAGTCTCAGCCAGGCTGTTCTTTATAACTCTGTCCCTCTCTCATTCCCTGCTGAACCTCAAGATTTCTGAGTTGACAATTTTAATACAAAATCTTCATTACTATTGAAATAGCCCTACCCAACATCAATTTCTTTCTTTGGCTGCAGTGAGTGAAAATATTAAAAGTCCCATAAATTACTAGTTGAGTAAAATATAGAAGGATTTGTAATCCCATACATATTACTCCCAAATGTATTGATGCTGATGCATCTAGTGAAATTGCCAGTCATTTACATTGTGTGATTACTAATTTAATTTGTAATTTATCAAAAGTGGGAGAGGATTTGAAAAAGCATGAAATGATTTATTTGAGCCTAACTCCCACCACTACGTATAATTCCATTGATCTCTCTGCCAGTTGCTGGCAACTGAGCATATATCACAGCTTTGTCATCACCACTGACATCAGTAGCCAAGCTCAGAATCCTCCCACTATTTGGAATAAATGATGGTACCATTTGTATTTATCCTCATACTGTATAATTTGGTCGCTTCTTTATTCATCTCTTCTTCTTTCATTTCTTCATATATACTTAAAGTATTCCCTCACTGTCTTTTGTCTACTCTGTGCTAGTTTGTCAATCTCTTTGCCATTTTTGCCTTCTTTCCCTATAATCCATAAATACTTAATTATTCTGCCTACTGTAGCCTTTCCTGCCACTTTCAAACTCTCTAATTTCATATCCCTGGTTACCTTTCTTTTGATTATATTTATTATTTCATACATTCACAAGTGTAAGCTATGGTTCAGTCAGCAGTAGTCTGGCTGCTCAGTACAATGTTATGGGTTCAAGTCCCACCGGAGACTTCAGTATGAAATCTAGGCTGACATTCCAATAAAGATTTGATGTGCTGCATTGTTCAATGTGCAGTCTTTTGATTGAGACATTAAACTGAGGCTCTGATTCCTCTGTGAGGCAGAGGTTAAAAATTTAATGGCATCATTTTGAAGAGCAAGGAACTTATCCTTGGTTCCCTGATCAATATTTATCCCTTAAGCAATATCACAAAAATAGAGTATCTGGTGTCATCACAATGGTAGTTGCAGGAGCTTGCTAAGTGCAAATTAGCTGTCACATTATAACAGTGACTAACTTTAAAATATTTCCTTGTTGTGATGGCTTGAAGTTGTGAAACATTCTACATGCAACTGCAAGCTTTTTGTTCTCACAGATAATCTGTTAAGAAGACATTCACAGCTCCATTCAAAGACCAAACAAATGGTGACATTACTCAATAGCCTTGACCTTACTGAATGCACTTTCATAAAGCTGTTAGAAATATGACTTTTCTATGTATGTACAAAACCAAACAAATGCTGTCATGTTTAGACTGGTGAGCCAGTTCACACATGGAGAGAGCCAAACAGTACACAGCGATGTTAACTTTATGATAATTCCCTATAAGGATGAGCAGCAGACAAGCTTTCCATCTTCAACAGATTTGGGTTTTCCCAAATGATTAACATACTCTGGGTGCTGGCTGACACATACTGGTTGTTTCAGGTACATGCAGCCTCAAAGTCTTTCTTTTGGTTTTTAAAATTGTATGATCATTTGCTGCTTTTAGGCTCACTGAGCACACATCCCTTTCAGACAAGAAGACACAAGAAACAACTAATTCCATTCTTTTGATAATCCTCTGAGAATACAGTCAAACAATGATTTTCGTTCACCCTGGCCTTGCAGAGTAGCTGAGATTCACAGCTTGGCAGACTGAACAGATCCTCCTTCAATTCATTTTCCTCTGTGCGTTGACTTTCAAATTTTCATGCTGCCTTATGTGCTGCAATGCCAACCACTACCAACTTGTGGGTGGGATGGTTTGGTGCCACTATCCCCTTTCCTTGATGGTACTAAGGACCTACTTGTTTTGCTGTGGGAGAGGAAAAGCACAAGTGAATCTTAAAAAGAGGATATTGTGTTAAGCAAGCTGTGGTGTACTGCATGATAGCAACCAGGCACAATTGACGTTAGTTAGACATTGTTACTGGGACTACTGGAAGATGTTTGAATGTAGGTCTTCACCCTACAATATGACAAAGTGTTCTGTCTTTCCCTACCCAAGTTCTTATGATATCATCAGATTACTTGCAGTTTAGATTCTCTACAGTGTGGAAACAGGCCCTTCGGCCCAACAAGTCCACACCGATCCTCCAAAGAGTAAACCACCCAGACCCATTTCCCTCTGACTAATGCACCTAACTCTAGGGGCAATTTAGCATGGCCAATTCACCTGACCTGCACATCTTTGGATTGTGGGAGGAAACCAGAGCACCCGGAGGAAACCTGCACAGACACGGGGAGAATGTGAAAACTCCACATAGACAGTTGCCCAAGGCTGGAATCTAACCTGGGTCCCTGGTGCTGTGAGGCAGCAGCGCTAACCACTGACCTACCTTGAATGCAGTCTCTTACATTAACTCTCTTAGAACCACTCCCTTATATAATAATTAAAAGTTAATTTGAAAATGGGCAATAAATAGTGAAGGAACTTATTGGCATATATAGATTGACTTAGTGACCTGAAGAATAGTTGAATTTGTTCATCTTAACAAGCACAGAACAATATTCATGAGTTGCCAGAATACATAGACTGAATGGTAATCATTTGAGTTGTTGGCCCTCCAGCTTGAGACGAGCTTCATTGACACACTGTAGCAGGCCCAGGACAGAGATATTTACATGGACACAAGGAAGCCAGTAACAGGAAGGTGAGGGTCATTCATACAGATAGAGCAGAGTGTTCTGCAAAGTGGACACTCAGTCTGTGTTAGTCTCAGTGACGTAAATGGGACTGAGTCACAAGCAGTGTACAGTCCCAAGGGCGTAAAATTGAGTTCCATACTTACAGAATGACCTCAGCCCTTGATCTATCTTATATCCCACACCTCCCTCCAACTGCTAATTTCTTGTTCATGTCTCGTTGACTTTGCTCTCAACAGAGCAGACCCATTTTCTCCTTTTCCCATCTTCAGTTACACCTGTTTGTATCTTATTTTTCCTTTACCACCATGAGCATTGCCTTTGTCTCTTGCCCTGGCAACCCTCGCAATTGTTCCATTCCACGTCCCCTCCACCCTCAGCAACAGAATTTTAAAAAAAACAAATTCCAGCCCTTTTCCGTTCTGAAAAAGAGTCATATTGGACTCAAAATTGTTCCTCTCTCCAAAGATGCTACCAGACCTGCTGAGTTTCTCTGACATTTTCTGTTTTTATTTTTATGCGCTCATCCTCCCTTGATGAAAATTTGCAAACTCTTAAACCTCTATACTCCAAAAAGGACAAGATCAGCAAATGTGCAGGATCAATACAACCTGCAAGTCCCCCTTTCTGACTTCGAACTATATTGTCATTCCTTTATTGTTGCTGAGTCAAAATCCCAGAACTTCCTTCCTAACAGCACTGTGTGTGCATCAAACCATCATCATAAAACTCAGAAGGCATTCCACCGGCAGCTGTTCAAGGGCAATTACAGATGGGCAATAATCAACTGGCCTAATCAGTGATGAGCACATCCCATGAACAAATATTTAAAAATGATTGTTTGTATTTTAGGTCCTCAATGATCTGCCAAGCCTCTCAAATAGCAGTTAAGACATGCCTGCACATTATAAGCTGGAGGTTCACCAACTACATGTTGACAAATCGCTAAAATGCAATCTGGTATGTTGGGCCCAAATCTAAATAGGCTTCCCTGTGTATGTGTATAAGAATGGAAACACCCATTGGAGGGTCCCATTGGAGGATTAGTTTACCCATATACAGTTGGTTCCTGCCTTAGCTGCAATGAGAAAAAAACATCATTACATACACCCTGAAAGGCTGTTCATCACGGGATCACTCCAAACAACAAAATAAACTTCTCATAAAATATTTATCTGAGTATGGAACCAGGAGGAGCAGGAATGTTTCTCTACAGCTCCATAATGATCCAAAAAATTACTTGCATTGTCAACACTGCCCCGCCCACCCAATTATGGTCAGCACTATCCCTCTGTCAATCTCTGTCACCACTGACCCTCCACCAATCACTGTCACCACAGACCCACGACCAATCAAACATCACTGTTCCTCCACCAATCACTGTCACCACTGACCCTCCACCAACCACTGTCACCACAGACCCTCCACCAATCAATCATCACTGTTCCTCTACCAATCACAGTCACCATTATTTCTCCACCAATCACAGTCACCATTATTCCTCCACCAATCACAGTCACCACTGTTCCTCCACCAATCACAGACACCACAGATGCACCACCAATCAATTGTCACTGTTCCTCCACCAACCACTGTCACCACAGCCCCACCACCAATCAATCATCAGTGTTCCTCCAAGATTACTGTCACCACACTCCCTCCGGCAAGAATTGTCACCAGGCTCCACCCCCACCAATCACTGTCACCACAGACTCTCCACCAATCACTGTCACCACAACCCCTTCACCAATCACTGTCACTGCTGCCTCTCCTCCAGCCAGTCACTGCTATGCCACTACAATCACTGTCATTATTCTCCCTCCTTCAACAGTCATTGTGGTCCCCTCTACCAATCACTGTCATGGGTGCTCCTGTGCCAATCATTCTGTTACCACTGTCTACTATTTCTGACTGATCAGTGTTTCTACCTCCACTCATATCTAACCCATTCCCACAGCTACATCCCCATGTGGAGGGCCCTAGTTCCCAATTGTTTTGAAGGTCCTGATGACACCAGCAGCTGTAAATCTTTAATTGTGCCTTACCAGAAAAATGATTGTCTTTGCAGCTTGTTGCTTTGATATAAATACACAAGATCCAGTATCAGACTTGTCTCAGACCCTAATGCTTTGGAACCCTGCAGTGTGTTTAAAAATGAGCATCCAATTTCTCACACATCATAGAGTGAATTTTATCACATTGTTAAATTGTTCTGTTCTTTACCAAAAAAGGAGATAAAAGCAGCCTTCAGATTTCATTAGCAAAGATAAACTAAAAATAGTAATCTCCATATGATTACTTTCCATGAAACTGAGACCACAACTGGTTACTATTTTGGAAGTAATATACACAGCGCTTCACATGCTCTAACTTGTTTCTTTCAGTAACATAACTAAGTCACACATAGCCCTCGCGAAATCCAACAGGAAATAATTGGACCGGGGGAAATGGATGGAACTCAATTTTAAAATAATAGATATTACATAATACTTCAATATGTTGATCTTAATTAAAAGATCAGATGCTGGAATGCAGTGTTATGCAGAGCCTTTTCAATAAGAGGCTGATGCCTAGCCCTTTATAAATTCCAGGGCTATTTCTAGTTTTGGAATAAAACTAGATTTTCAATTCTAGTTTTGCTAAGTGGTAAAAACACTGTGGCATAAAACAGGCCTGTTGTGGAATAAAATAGAGATTATAAAGGAAATATTTTGTTGCACTGTATGTCTTCTACAATAAACAGGTTTTTACAGCAAGTACATTATCGTGTAAACTCCAATGCCATGATAAGGGTCCTACCATCCATCACTGTGATTGTTGGTTTCAAATGTATGTCATTGCTGCCCTCTAGTGACCTGACAAACAACAGCAACAGAATAGCTACTGAATTAACCACATGGGGCAACCTCACTTAAAACATCAAAGTTGATTGATAACATCTCTGAACAGACTGATTAGAAAAAAACGTCTTGGAACAAAAGTTGAACAGCGTTTTCCTTGAACTTTCAGCATGTGACGGGCAGTTCCAATATTGCAACAGAAACTCAAACATCTCTCAGTGGATTGTTAATGCAGTGAACTAAATTCCATTGTGAGTTTGTGGTAGTTGCATTGCTGTGGGTGAGAGCACCTGTCAAAACATGTGGTGCTGGAAAAGCACAGCTAGTCAGGCAGCATCCGAGGAGTAGGAGATGATGAAGAGTTTATGCTTGAAACATCGACTCTCTTGCTCCTTAGATGTTGACTGACCAGCTGTGCTTTTCCAGCACCACACTTTTTGACTCTGATCTCCAGCATCTGCAGTCCACACTTTCTCCTCGGTGAGATCACCTGCTCAATTGCAACTCAGGTACTTAAAGGGCTGCTCCGAATATGGAAATTGAAGGAGCTTGGAATTAGAAACAAATGAGCTGGAATGTTAGATAATGGATTGATTACACCCCAGGTTAATTACACCTCTCTAAATGTGCTGCTGGGGGGCTGTGAAGCATTGAATAGCTATCCCAGCAAACGGATGAAGAACCCAGCACTGCCACAAAGACCTTGGCTACAAATGTCCAAGAGATCAGCAACAGTATCATTGTGCCATGCTCATGGATTCAGAACAGGAAACGCTATAATGTACTAACACAGAGAATGTTAGAGAAACTCAACAGGTCTGGTAGCATCGGTAAAGAGTGAAACAGAGTTAATGCTTCAAATCCAGTTTGACTCTCTTTTGATGAACTAGCCAGCTCAGAGAAAGTGAAGAGAGGTGCACACTTGCCTGCAGCCTGAGTGCAGATAATTCCATTTCTGTATTGTCACACCTATTCCATTATATCACACCCACTCAACCTGCAAGGGTATTCTTTCTATGCATTTCCTCACATCCGCTGCTGACAATGACACTCAGCCCAATACAGTTTCATGCCTCTTCCTGATAGTCATCTTCAACAAATGCTGTGCACCCTTTGGCTGAATGCAAGTTGTTACAGAGACACATAGGTCTGTTCTTTGCCCCAACAGGAAATAAGGTTTTTATCTATAATCATAAAAAGAATGGAAGTTAGGCAAAATTAGTATCCAACATATTGCCCCAGGAGAAACGGAAAAGTATCTGGGTGCTAGAATTGATCCGTGGATTAATTCCACAGGGAGAGGGAGAAAAGCTGGAGTGGTTTTCCACTGGTTTAGGAGTTGAGTGCTATTCTGTCTATTGGAAATGGAGGGACTGTCTGGCTGTAATTAAAGATCATCAATCAACACATGACATACAAAGGTCAATCATGCTGACTTGATTTCAACAGGAAGTGAAATCAGGTCATCTTCAAATTGATAATCTGTCTGATTCATGCTGTCTTGTGCCAGGGCTTTCAGGAATGTAACAAGTATCAATGGACCTCACGGAGCTGTTTCCTTTCGAGGGCTCAGTGTCACCAGCTCAGATGCTCATACTCTTGTGGGGCCACTAAGACAGATAGATGGATTTTCATTTGATGCTTCACATTCTACAAGTCAGCGTGTTTCAGTGACAGGGATGCAGTGAAGAGTTGCCCATCAGTCTATGCAACTCTTCTCAGCTCTGTTTAATTGAACACAGATGCCACATCCTTTGGGCTATTGGAGAAAAGGAGAATCAATGAGGATGAACAAAAAATGTAAACTTGCTGAGAGAATACAGAAATCCGCTTTGTGCTGGAGTGTTGCTGGGTATTCTGACAATGTTGTCTTACACAGATAGCGTGGCCAGATCCACGAAATGTCGACAACTTTTCATCATTTATGTAAATGTTTGGATGTGAAAATAGGAGGTATGCTTAGTAGGTTTGCAGTTGACACCAAAATTAGAGGTGTACTGGACAGCAAAGAAGGTTACCTCAGAGTACACTGGGATCTTGATCAGATGGGCTAATGGGCTGAGGAGTGACAGATGGAATTTAATTTAGATAAATGTGGGGCGCTGCATTTTGAAAAGGCAAATCAGGGCAGCACTTATACACTTAATAGTAAGTGTAAAATGAGGAGATTGCTGAACAAAGAGATCTTGGAGTGCAGGTTTTAGTTTCTTGAAAGTGGATTGACAGGATAATGAAGAAGGTGTTTGGTACGCTTACTTGAGTATAGGGGTAGGGAGGTCGTGTTGTGGCAGTCCAGAGATGTGCAGGTTAGGTGAATTGGCTGTGCTAAATTGCCCATAGTGTTCAGGGATATGTAGGTTAGGTTTGGAGGTGGGGGGGGGGGAGTGGCTCTGATTTGAGATGGGCTCTTCCTGACACAGATTTAGTCACTATCCTTTTCTCTGAAACTCTCTCTTCCTCTTGCAGCTTCCATTTTAACCAAGAGCTGGGAAACCTCTGCCCGCAGTAAAACCTACAAAGTACATGGGCCAGAGGCTGCCAGTCTCCTTAAAATATTTTAGTTGCCAACCCACCTCCTGCCAGTAAGAAATCTGCCCACCCTTTGTTTCTCCCATTTTAAACACAAAAGTGAGCACATTGGAAGTGGGTTGGGTTTCAGATTTTTAACAAGGTGTACCATCTGGCCCAACCACAATCTACCTATTCTAAGCTAAAATTCAGTCTGTTATCTTTTTGATTCTCCACAGGAAACAAGAGAAAAACCCAAGCCACACTGAAGGTGAATGATGGGTAATTGTTCCCTGAGGAAGTGTAGGAGGGATATTGGAGCTCTTGTTACATATTGCTGTTGAATATTTGTTATGAATCATTCACCACATGGCACTGGTGAGATCAATCACTCGTTGCACCGTGACCATATTATTCAATAGCATGAGAGAGAATGAGATGGAAAGACAATTTCAGTGTGAGAGGTTAATGGACTTAGTTCTTGAAGCAAAGGTATATTGTTACTCCTATTTGTATTGCAAGTTTAATTCGAGTCATTTTATTTTGTTCAGGCAGCAGTTTGCACAAACAGGGGAAGCTGTGGAACTCCCATTAGCTTTGTTTGTGTAAACACATTAAATAAATGTAGTTAAGAGGCTTCGAAGATTTTGGACTTAATGTATGCATCTAGCTAAAGCTAACAATCTAATTTTAATTCAGTTAAAGTAATTAAACAACTATAGAAAGTACCAAACATGTGTAGAACAATAGTCAGAATGATTCAACCAGGAAATAATGTAATAGTATTTTTTTCCTCATCTCTCTTTAGGTTTATGACGAAATAAACTTTTCAAAAAATCTATTCAGCCCTATGGCATTAAGCAATCGCTGCAGTTATATTAGCAGCTCAAGGTATCTGAACTGTTGACCCTTTTCTCCTCACAAAGCTATGTTCCTCCTTCTAACACAAAGAAAAATCTGTTTTGAAAGAATAGTTCTTTTAGTCTAGGACTGAAAGGTATTGAACCAGCTGGTACCTTATGCTGTGGTAATGTTGCTGAGTTAGTAAACTAGAATCCATGACTAAAGGATTGGACAGCATGGGCCACATTTCAGTCCTGTAGGCAAGTTACATAAAGTTAGAAAATTTTGTAAGGGGTTGTGGGGGTGGGATGCAGTTGGTCTTACCTCTTGGACACAGAGACAGCCGTGAGAAATAATGTGCATGAGAACAGCACTAATTAACGATGTTCATTTAGAGTGATATTATGGGAATGACGGACCAAACGACCTTCTCCTCCATCATAATAATCGTGAGTTCATACAAACCCATCTGAATGGTGCAATATCCAGGATGTGAGGAAAATTAAAATGGGAACCTTTACCAGTGAAAAGATGCATTGCTGCAGTTGTGAACAGAGCCATTATTACAGTGTAGGATTGAGTTATCCTTCAATAATCAATTATTTTGACTTGACTAAGTTAGTGAGGAATTAAATTATACTCTGCTTGAATGCTGTTAGTTACTAAATATTTTCTATAGGAAAGAAAAGCCATATGATTAGGTAAAATGTAATGTTTATGGTTTTATTTCTGTTTTCTGGCTAAAGCTTAAGTTAACAAAGATGAGAATGCTTCGAGCTAAAAAGGCTTACACTCATAGATATAACCATGTTTCAAAATGAATTAGTTTTGTAGCAAAGAATGTAACCGGCCTATAGGTATAGTCAGATACGTTAGTGTAATATATTCTTAATGTCTTGTTGCTTTGAAGTGAATTTTGTAGACTTGTAGCTGTTTTGATTTTTCCATATGACCCTAAGCCATAGGAGCAGAAATTCAGCCCATCAAGTCTCCTCCACCATTCAATCATGGCTGATAAGTTTCTCAACATCATTCTCCCGCTTTCTCCCCGTAAGCCTTGATCCCCTTGATACTCAAGAACCTAACTATCTCCATCACAAATATACTCAATGACCTGGCCTCCACAGCCTCCTGTGGCAATTAATTCCATAGAGTCATCACTCTCTGGCTGAAAACATTCCTCCTTATCTCTGTTCTAAAAGGTCTTCCCTTTAATCTAAGGGTTCTAGTCTCTCCTACCAAAGGAAACGTCTTCCCAACGTCTACTCTGTCAGGCCATTCAGTACTCTGTATATTTCAATTAGATTCCCCCCTCACCCCCACATCCTTCTAAACTCCATTGAGTATGAACCCAGAGTCCTCAAACGCTCCTTATATGTTAAGCTTTTCATTCCTGGGACCATTCTTGTGAAACTCCTCTGAACACACTCCAGGGCTAGTACATCCTTCCTGAGATATGGGGCCCTAAACTGCTCACAATACTCCAAATGTGGTCTGACCAGAGCCTTACAGAGCCTCAGAAGTACATCTCTGTTTTTATACTCAAATCATCTCAAAGTAAATGCCAACATTGCATTTGCCTTCGAACTACTGACTCAACCTGCAGGTTTACCTTGAGAGAATCCTGGACAGGAACTCCCAAGTCTCTTTGCACTTCATATTTCTGAATTTTCTCCCCATTTAGAAAATCGTCCATGCCTCTACTGTTCCTACCAAAGTGCATGACTTCATAATTTCCTTCTACCACTTTTTTCCCACTCTCCTAACCTGACAAATCCTTCTGCAGCCTCCCTGCCTCCTCAATGCTACCTGTCCCTCTACCTATCATTGTATCATCTGCAAATGTAGCCAGAATGCCCTCAATTCCTTCATCTGGAATGTTAATGTATAAAGTGAAACGTTGTGATCCCAACACTGAGCCTTGCAAAACATCACTTGTCACCAGCTGCTATCCTGAAAAGGACCCTTTTATCCCCACTTTCTGCCAGACAGCCAAGCTTCTATCAATGGTATTACCTTTCCTCTGACACCATGAGCCCTAATCATACTCAGTAGCCTCCCATGTGGCACCTTGTCAAAGGCCTCCTTAAAGTCCAGGTAGATAACATCTTCCCTTGGTCTAACCTGCTTGTTATTTGCTCAAACAAATAACAAATAGAAGATTTGTCAGGCATGACCTCCCCAATTAAACCATGCTGACTTTGCCCTATTTTACTGTATACTCCCAGGTATTCAGAAATCTCATCCTTCACAATGGATTCCAGGATTTTACCCATGACTGGCGTTAGGCTAATCCGTCTGTAATTTCCCAATTTTTGGCTTACTCCCTTTTTAAACAGGGGTATCATGTTAGTGAATTTCCAGTCCTCTGGGACCCTGCCTGATTCTAGCGATTACTGAAAGATCACCATTAACACCTCAACTATCTTCCTTAGAAGTCAGGGATGTAGTCCATCTGGGCCAGATAATTTATCCACCTTCAGACCATTCAACTTTTCTAGAACCTTCTCTTTGGTGAAGGCCACCATACTCATCTCTGCCCTCTCACTATCTTGAATCTTTGGGATGTTACTCATGTCTTCCACCATGAAGATTGATGCAAAGTAATTATTCAGTTCCTCAGCTATTTCCTTGGTCCCCACTCCTATTTCTTCTATCATGTTATATATATATATATATATTATATATATATATATATATATATAAATAAAATGATATATATATGATATCATTATATATTATTTGGAATAGTGAGACTAAAGTTAATTACTAGGAGATGACACTACTAGTGTGATGTAAGGTGTGTGATTCACATTCATTTTCATTTACTTTACAGTATGGAATTTTAAATAGTGACATGTCAGTTTTAGTCTGTCTGTCTCTCAGAGAGGGGTTAATGATTAACTTGTCATTATTTCTGGAGCCTAAATGTATTCAAACAAAAACAGTACATGAGAGGAAGTCTCTGGAACAATGATGGGATTTTTGCTTCAGGGTAATTTTACATGTAGACAAAGTAAACATTGAGGAGCTTTAGCTTACCTTTAGTTTAGAAGGACAAGTTTTTTTTGCTTTAGTGGAAAAATCCATAGCTTGAAAAAGCAGACACTTTCTGTTTGCAGAAATTCTGTTTGAAATTGAATGAACAAAATCATTTCTTCTGGAGAAAGATATTAATTCAGAGAAGTTAGGAAATAGATTCCCTCATTGTTAGAATTTTATTTGAAAGCTCCAGATCAGAAGTGTTTGGGTAGGACCCTGAAGGGTTACTCAAAGTTGAGAAAATCTAAGTTGGAAGAAGACTCAAGAAATAAACTATCAAATTCTCAAGACTGGAATTGAAAGTAACAGGTAAATAATGTCTAGATGTGATAGAGAAACAAATTATTTTTGGTATGCTGTAAAGCTTTGGTGTTGGGATATATGTGATTGTATTTTTATGTTCTTTTGAAGTCTCTCAAATTGTATTTACATAAATAATTTGATTTATTCGATTTCATTTCCTTTTGTTTTGTGTAATAAAATTCTGTGTTATTGTTGGAAACTAAATCTGCTGCATTGTGTATTTGTGTTTCAGTGAAAGACCACCTCTTTAAAACAAACATACTCTATCAAACCACATTCTGGGATCTGACCTATCCAGTAATACATCAGCTGGGATCATAGCACCTGACAGATGTGTAAATGGCTTCAATGATGCTGTTTTATCTTGATATAAGTTGGTAAGCTAGGAAGGGCATTTTACAAAAGGAATGATCTTACCAAAGAGTGAGAGGCATGTCAAAGAATGAAAGAAGAGACAGTGTGATGTAATGTCATTAAGCTGGCCATTACTTTTAAAGAAACACATCAGGAATTAGGCTGATGTTGTTCAGCTAATCCAAGATTAACCATGAATTATTTGTACACTAATAAACCAATTAGATTTAAGGGTTCTTTTGATCATACACATGGGGCAGTGGCTAGCAAGGCCTGGACTTTTAACAGTTGAATGGATTAAAAAAAGGAAGATTATAGACAGAAGAACTTCAGTCATAAAACAGACCTGTGCCCCATCAACCAATGTCTAAACTGGCATCGTAATGTATGTAGGCTGAAATCCATACTTTAATTAAGTACCACTTCTTTTGCACTTGTTCTGATGAATATAATACATTGTGTGAAGCCTGTGAAAACATATTTGGACCTGGAATGGATCTTGTAACTAATTAGAACTAGTAAAAGTTTAGCCTGGCTTTCTCCAACACAGTAGAATAGAATCCCCACAGTTTGGAAACAGTCCCCTTGGCCCAACAAGTCCACACCGACCCTCCGAAGAGTAATCCACCCAGACCCATTCCCCTACCCTATTATCCTATATTTATCCCTGACTAATGCACCTATCCTACATGTCCCTGAACACTCTAGGCAGTTTAGCATGGCTAATTCACCTAACCTGCACATCTTTAGAGTGTGGGAGGAAACCGGAGCAAACCCACGCAGACGCATAGAGAATGAGCAAAGTCCACCCAGGCAGTTGCCCAAGGTTGAAATCGAACCCAGATCCCTGGTGCTGAGGCAGCAGTGCTAACCACTGAGTCATTGTGCCACCCCAAAGTCTATAAGTGTAATTAAAAGTGTTCTTGTGGTACAGAGGTAGTGACCTTACTTCTGTACTAGGAGGACAAGGTTCAAGTCCCATCTAGTCTTAAGGTTTGTAATCACATCACTGTGTAGAAAATATCAGTAATTAGGCCTTACTTTTAAATCTTACAAAGCTAGTTACGATAAAAACTAAACCAAGGCATATCAGGAGTAGAGTTTTACCTTAAATCCTTGAGCGTGTCAAGTATCTTCTCTAGTAGGGGAAAATATCATTTGAGAAGTATTTTCTAAGGATTGCTAATACTTCAAAAATTTCAATGTAAAGGTCTTTTTTATATTATTTTGATCCTTTCTCTATCACAAATCCTCTGTGATGGTTCCTGTTGATTTCATGTGATGCTGTATTATTCCTTACTACTCAATGAAGAGACCTTTGTGAAGTTGCAACTTTCATCTAGACAATTTCTCCTATGATTTTAGTCTCTCCCTTATCATTTCAATCTCCAAATCATCCTTTGTTAAGCATTTATTAGTAAAGATATTTCATTTCTCTGTCTTTATGAGTTGTCTTATTCTGGTTTCTAATTGTTATTCATGTGATAAGGATCTTTGTCATGCTTTCCTTTTCAGAAAACTTTCAGTATTTCTTCTGGAATTAACATTTTATTTTCAAGAACAAAAACAGAAATTGCTAGTGTTATGGAATAGGCCATACCACTCAGAACATTCTTAAGCAGGCAGCTCAGACCGTAACTTTGCAATTTGTTTCGGTAAGTGTACAGTGAAAAAGACCCAGAGTAAATTAGCTAGGTTGACTACCAGGTTTTAAAATTTATTCACAAGATTACACAATGAAACACAAAGAACAGAATAAAGAGCCGCTGCAGAACTCAGTCTATCCAAACTGGACTTAATTATACTGTTCCGAATACACACCACAGTCCTAATAAGCAAACCCTCTTGAAACACAGTTTAAAAAATGGAACAGATGCTTACAGGTTGAAGTTAAAAGGGCAGAGAGAGAGAGAGAGAGAGACAGTTTGTTTCCACACAGCTCACTGTTGAACTCCCAACTGAACTAAACTGCTCAGCTAGAAAGCTCACTACTCCCCTTTCATTCTACAGGTCACTTATAAAACATGACCACTTTGGCCTGAAGTATAATCTGTTTACATCTTAACAAAAGGCCTCTCAAATTCCTTTTCATCTCTGTACCAAAGCAGACTGATTGGAGCCCAGCCTGGTTTATTGCCTCTCTTAAAAAAATCAAGGACAGAGTATCCTTGAGCCAAGGAACAACTTTTATTTAAAAAAGGTCTAGTTTTGTGACACTGGAAAAACTCAGCAGGTCTGGCAGCATCTGTGGAGAGAAATCAGAGTTGACGTTTTGTATATAGTGACCCTTCTTCACTGGACGTGAAATGTTAACTCTAATTTCTCTCCACAGATGCTGCCAGACCTGCTGAGCTTCTTAAGCAATTTCTATTTCTGATTTCCATTTGTTATTTTTTGTTTAGTATTTTACTTTCATGCCTTGGCATGACATAACCATTTATCTTTCTAGGCCACTTTTCATGATTAAACTATTGTTTATATTCTCTTTGTGTCTGTACTGAGCACTAATTTCATATATCTGTCATCGCCATGTCCCCTGTTGCTATATTCTTTTCCTGCTACCTGCTCGAGTGGAGTTTTTCATGTTTGACTCCTTTCTGAACCTTTATCTTTAAATGTTTTTAATATCTATGTATATCCTACCTAATTAATCATACCAAACATTTTGAGCCAGATATTGTTGTTTTAAGTGCACTGCAAAAGAAAGTTAAAACTAGTAAAGCATTTCAGAGGCAAGAAAAAAATGATTTTAAAAAAAATCAGAACACTAAAACTTGTAGAGAGTGAGAATATACCAATTTATTGGGGAAGAAAGGCACTATTTGAAGTTAATCCACAGAGGCCAGTATCTCATCACTAGGACACCCTTTATTTACACCTGGAAAGTCCTTGATACAGATTCAGCTCCCCCAGAACCTGCTCTCAGAATGAACAGAACCTCTGACACTCCTGTTTATATCTGTCAGTCAGGGCCCCCTGGTTTGACCAGAATAACAACCCCAATCAGGGAACTCATACTCTATAAGGTCCACCTGTTGACCTCGCTCCAATCACTGCTACCCAAGAAGATGATTCTATTTGTTCAAAAAGCAGGAGAAACAAAAAAGCTGGAATCCTTCATTTAGATTCCTAATACTAGGAAGATTATACTTGTACTTCAGAAGCAAGTTACAATTTTGCAAACCTTTAGAAGTATCTTAGAACTCCATTAGAAGAACATGACTAAAGAAGTTTGAAACTCTGCATAATTTGAAAAGTACACGTACTTTGCAAGAAAAAAGATGAAGAGCTGAAAGCAGTGAATCACAGAAAAACAGTAACTTTCAGCTGAAAACTTTTTCAGAAGAATTTGATCCGGTTGAACAGTGAAACAGAATGAACCAATACTGCCAATGGAAGAAAACTGCAAAGACATTCAGAAGCTTTGCAGTAATTTGAAATAAAATTCTCTGTCTGAATACAAGAATACAAGCTTATCGAACATCAGGTCCAAAGAACAATTGAAATGATACACATTTAAAATTCTTTTAATGTCAGCAGATTGATTAATACATGAAGGAGAAATGGAAAAAGATAATGGACTGAATTTTCCCACCTTTTGGCAAAGTGCTTTGTCAGTAAGATTCATAGTGGCCAGTCTGCATTCTTCTGCTCTTCATCTCTGTAATTATGCACCTGGGCTTGATCCTGCCATCTTATGAAATTACTCAGCTGGAGAGGAGAGCTGGGAAGACAGATGCACCAATACAGGCATCCTTGACCAGGCCAACACCTCAGCATTGAGGCACTGACCGCACTTGATTGGCTGCGATGGGCTGGGTATGTCGTTCGCATGACCAACACGATATTCCCGAAGCACGTGCTCTACTCCCACCTCTGAAATGGTAGGTGAGCTCCAGGTGAATAGAGGGAATGCTTCATGGATACTCTTAAAGGCCGCACTGACGAAGTGCGGCATTCCCACAGACACCTGGGAATCACTGGCCCAAGATGAGGAACGTTGGCTCCTCACACGCTGTGGGTGAGAGATGCCAGATAATTGGATGCATTCTGTTTCCTGAACAAGATTGGCGCAATGTGCTTTAACATTTGCCAGCTTTGCTTATAATATTTTGAAATGGCTGTGATGGAAAATCTTAATTGGGCCAGAGAAGAATGTAACTGCTCATGTAGTTTATGGAGACCTCCATGGACAGTCACTCCAATGAGTCTCATTGTGTTGTGCTGCTCCCTCAACACTAACTCATTCTTCACCTCAACAAACATTTATTCCTTGCACACAATAAACTCTCTCTTGTGTCATATTCAGGCACCAGCAGAGCACAGTAAACCTCTACTCCAAAATGATCAGCATCAGATTTCCCTCATTTTTGTTTATTTTCCCACATTCCTCACCATTGCTCACACCACTCAAGGGAATTGAAAATACCTTCTAATGATTCCTAGCAGATTCAGGACAAAACAGAACACAAGATTGGACTTCAAAAACCATTATTAAGATACTGAATTACTTAAAAACGGTATACAGAAGCACAATATGTCGATACATTACTGAGTGAAGCAAGCTTGAAGGGCCAAATGGCCTATTCCTGTTCTATAGTCTATGTTCCTACTTTCCATGGATTCAGTCAATCTGACAGCTGATGTTATAAATTGCCAAAAACTAGAGGATGCAGAACTTTTGATAATGTTTATAAAGCTTTTCGCAATTACCCTAATTTATGATAAGGTACAATTCTCGAATGCGTAAGATTAAACTAACAGCTTCAACTTGCAGAGGAATCTGTGGATAATTTTACTAATTAATCTACAGATTGGTTAAAACCTGTGAATGTGAATTTCTGAAATTAGAATTCACGAGACACAGCTGTCACCAGAATTTTGACCGGTTATTATCAGACTTTTTGTTGTCCTAGGAGCATTTGACTTTGGAAAAAGCTATCCAAATTGACTTGGCAGTGAAGACCAGAAAAAAAAGTTTTGAGATCAGAGCAGCCTCAGTACAGAAGGGCAACAGGCAGCATTCCCTCTAATTTTCTGACCGGCTGTGTGGGCCTCCAAGGCCTGTGTGTGCCAGCAACCTCTGCAACCAGAAGCCAATGCCGTGATTGGTGTGCTGATGCCGAACAGCATCTGCCGAACTTCGGAGCGGCTATGTGTGTATGTAATCATACAGATTAGAGGGAACGCTGGCAACTGGAACAGCAATTTCATAAGGTACAAGACAATCTAAACAGCCACATGACAAGTCAACACAAAATGTAACAAAACGTCAGATATTAAGGGTCAGTGTCAGCATTGTAGAGCAAACAAGAGCCTCACATTGCTCAGCTATGTCACAAGAATGTCACTTCTGTAAAATAATTGGCCACTTTCAAAAGATTTTGGAAGTCAGAATCAGTTCCAGAACAGGGAAGTACTAATAGGTACACATATCAAGAGCACTACATACTAGGCATATTAGAAGGAATTGGAAGAAATACCTCAACTGGAAGAGAAACTCCTTTTCCGAAGGAGCATTCCTTAGGGAAATGGGAGATTCTTCACAGCTGGATATGACTGAATTTATTTATGTCAACGGATAGCCAATGGATGGGAGGAGATGGCCTAGTGGTAATGTCACTGAACAGTTAATCTAGAAACCCACGTAATGTTCTGGGGACCCAGGTTCAAATCCTACTAAGGTGGAATTTGAATCCAACAAAGATCTGAAATTAGGAATAATGATTACTGTAATTCAATTATCTGAAAGCCCATCTGATTCACTAATGTCTTTTAGGGAAGAAAATCTGTGGTTGACTCTTAACTGCCCTCTGGGCAGTTAGAGCTGGCCTAGCCAACGATGGCCTCATCCCATGAATGAATTTTAAAAATATAATTTAAGCTTGCTAGAGAAGCAAGCATCATTGCCTTATCTCAACAAATACCTTGCCTCAAACACATGAAGTTTCAGCCTATCAATCTAGAAATAAGCATCGTAGTTTAAATGACCTCTAAAATTATAGTAACATTGTGGGTGAGTTTATATCATTCAGAACTGACAAAGCTCACCCTTAGGAAATGGATTTTGCCCTCAACAGCCTTAAAATCATGGAAAGTTCAGCAATTTCATAAGAAAATGAACATCACCCAACCCAGGAAAGTGCTACCATTGGAAGCATTTATAAGATTAATCACTGAACCTAAGAAGTTTTCAACCAGTGGAAATCTCTAAATTTGGAGTTTAAGGTTTATTTTACATTATTAGCATGGAAGCAGGTACAGATTTCAAAGGGCTACAGTAAACAAGTGCAATTGTGGTACCACTGAAGAATTCTCAAAGGATAGTTATTGGCAGGATTTGAGATAACAACCAAGTACAATAGCTGAGAATAAGCAGCATAGTCCACCTGAGATCTCTGATGAACTTTTTTTGTTGAATTAGTTCTGGCAGCACAATAGCTGGCTACATGCAGAACAGTCAATACCATCAAGTAATTGATGTAACTGAAATACTATACCAGACAAAAGAAATCATAGCATGATGAAAGATGTCCAACATATCCAAACTCTTGAGAGAGATCAATCAAATGCCCAGTGTATGGTGTTAAAGGTGAACCTACTGTCTTCTTCAGCACAACTGTCTTCCCTGATGGATGGTGGTAAACCAAAAGTCCCACAGATAAAGGACCATTTCATAAAATGTCAAAGGTCAACTATATCCTCAGTGGAAGCTTTTTGTGAGATAAAGGACTCTCCGGAGCAGAAATAAATGAATGGACAATGTCAAGGTCAACAATCGTCAAAACAATGTGTGAAAGTGAGGACTGCAGATGCTGGAGATCAGAGTCAAGATTAGAGTGGTGCTGGAAAAGGTCAGGCAGCATCTGAGGAACAGGCAAAAGCCCTTCATCAGCAATGAGGTAGGGAGCCTCTGCGGTGGAGAGATAAACGAGAGGGGGGTAGAGCTGCGGAGAAGGTAGCTAAGAGTACATTAGGTGGATGGAAGTGGGAATGAAGGTAATAGGTCAGAGAAGAGGGTGGAACAGATAGGTGGGAAGGAAGATTGGCAGGTGGGACAGGTCATGAGGATGGTGCTGAGCTGGCAGGTTGGAAGTGGGATAAGGTGGGGGGAGGGGAAATGAAGAAACTGGTGAAGTCCACATTGATGCCCTGGGGTTGAAGTGTTCCAGGGCGGAAGATGAGGCATTCTTCCTCCAGTCGTCGGGCCATGAGGGAGTGGCAGTGGTGGAGGCCCAGTACCTGCAGGCCTTCGGCAGAATGGGAGGGGGAGTAGAAATGTTCGGCCACGGGGCGGTGGAGTTGATTGGTGCGGGTGTCCCGGAGATGTTCCCTAAAGCGCTCTGCGAGAAGGCATCCAGTCTCCCGATGTAAAGGAGCACTGGATACAATAAATGATATTGGTGGATGGGCAGGTAAAACTTTGATGGATGTGGAAGGCTTCTTTGGGGCTTTGGACAGAGGTGAGGGAGGAGGTGTGGGCACAGGTTTTGCAACTCCTGCGGTGGCAGGGGAAGGTACCAGGAGGGGAGGGTGGATTGTTGGGGGGTGTGGACCTGACCAGGTAGTCACGGAGGGAATGATCTTTGTGGAAAGTGAATAGGGGTGGGGGGGGAAATATATCCCTGGTGGTGGGGTCCATTTGTAGTCCCCCTCCCACTCTGCCGAGGACATGCAGGTCCTGGGTCTCCTCCACCGCCACTCCCTCACAGCCCAACACCTGGAGGAAGAATGCCTCATTTTCCACCTCGGAAAACTTCAACCCCAGGGCATCAATGTGGACTTCACCAGTTTCCTCATTCCCACTCTCCCCATCTTACCCCAGTTCCAACCTGCCAGCTCAGCACCATCCTCATGACCTGTCCCACCTGCCAATCTTCCTTCCCACCTATCTGCTTCACCCTTCTCTCCAACCTCCTCTCTGACCTATCACCTTCATCCCCACCTCCATCCACCTATTGTACTGTGAGCTACCTTCTCCCCAGCCC
>NC_057739.1:25109505-25148912 GCF_004010195.1 Chiloscyllium plagiosum
GGAGGCTCCCTGCCTCAGTTGCTGATGAAGGGTTTTTGCCCGAAACGTCGATTTCCTGCTCCTCGATGCTGCCTGACCTGTTGCGCTTTTCCAGCACCACTCTAGTCTTGACAATCATCAAAGCAATGTCTTGCCTTTCTTTTAATGCCAAAATCAACACATTCCAGATGACCTGTTAAACCACCAAATCAATTGCGGGTGAGAATGGTTAATGGCAAATGTAATGTGATTATAGTCATGATTGCATCATGGGTTTGTTGAGAGCAGGAGTAGGCCATCTGGCCGGATGGACCTGCTCCTCCATTCAATAAGACCATGGCTGATCTTTTTATGGACTCCGCTCCATTTACCCGCCCTCTCACAATAACCCTTAATTCCTTGAGTGTTCAGAAATCTATTTATCTTTGCCTTAAAAACATGCAATGGGGTAGCCTCAATTGCTTTGCTGGGCAGGGAATTTCACAGATTCACAGCCTGTTGGGTGAACTCAGTCCTAAATCTGCCCCTTATTTTGAGGCTATGCCCCCTAGTTCTACTTTTACCTGCCACTGGAAACAACCACCCCCCCCCCAACCCCCACTTCTAACGTATCTGTTCCCATCATAAGTTTATATCTTTCTATAGGATCCCCTTCTCATTCACCTACATTCCAATGAGTATATTTTAGTCTACTCGATCTTCCCTCATAAGCCAAACCTCTGAAATCTGAAATCAATCTCGTGAACCTCCTCTGCACCCTTTCCAGTGACAGTATATCCTTTCTCAAGTAAGGAGATCAAAACTGTACACAATACTCCAGGTCCATCCTCATCAGCACCCTATACAGCTGTAGCATATCCTCCCTGTTTTTAAACTCCATCCCTCGAGCAATGAAGGACAATATTCCAATTACCTTCTTAATTACCTGCTGCACCTGCAAACAAATGTTTTTCGATTCATGCACAAGGACACCCAAGTCCCTCTGCACAGTAGTATGCTGCAATTTTTCACCGTTTAAATAATGGTCTATTTTGCTGTTATTCCTATCAAAATGGATGACCTCACATTTACCAACACTGCACTCCTTCTGCCTGACCCATGCCCATTCATTTAACCTACCCATATCCCTCTACAGACCTTCAGTGCCCTCTGAACACTTTGCTCTGCTATTCATCTTAGTGTCATTTGCAATCCACACTACACTTGGTCCCCAAGTCTAAATCATCTATGTAAATTATAAACAACTGTGATCCCAATATTGATATCTGATGCACACCACTAGCCACTGATTGCCAACCAGAAAAAAAACCATTGACCCACACTCTTGGCTTTCTGCTAGTTAACCAATCTTTTATCCATGCTAATACATTACCTGTAATGCTGTAGACCTTTATCTTATGCAGCAGTCTTATTGTGTGGCACCTTGACAAATACTTTCTGGAAATCCAGACACGTCAGATTCACAGTTCGCTGTTGTCCACTGCACTCATAGTTTCCTCAAAGAATTCTAGTAAATGTATTAGACATGACTTGCCTTTCATATTAGATTACTTACAGTGTGGAAACAGGCCCTCCGGCCCAACAAGTTCACACCGATCCGCCGAAGCGCAACCCACCTATACCCCTACATTTACCCCTTCAACTAACACTACGGGCAATTTAGCATGGCCAATTCACCTGACCTGCACATCTTTGGACTGTGGGAGGAAACCGGAGCACCCGGAGGAAACCCACACAGACACAGGGAGAATGTGCAAATTCCACACAGTCAGTCGCCTGAGGCGGGAATCGAACCCAGGTCTCTGGCGCTGTGAGGCAGCAGTGCTAATCACTGTGCCACTGTGTCACCCAAAGTGGGCAGGCAGGAGTCTGGAAGAACACAGCAAACCTGGCAGCATCAGGAGGTGGAGACGGTGGTGTTTCAGAAATTTCTATCCAGATGCCTCGCTATTTCTTTCTTGATTTATAGATTTAAGCAATTTCCCCCCTAGAGAAGTTAAATGAATGTGCCTATAGTTACCCGCCTTTTGTCTACCTCCTTTTTTAAACAGTGGAGTCACATTTGCTGTTTCCCAATCTGCCGGAGTTGCCCCAGGGTCAGGTGAATTCTGGTAAATTACCACCAGCGCATTTGCTATTTCTCCCGTCATCCCCTTTAGTACCCTGGGATGCATTCCATCAGAGCCAGGAGACTTTAGCCTGATTAGCTTGCCCAACACTACCTCTTTAGTGATAATGATCGTTTCTAGGTCCTCACCTGCCATAGCCTCCTTGTCATCAATTATTGGCATGTTATTTGTGTCTTCCAATGTGAAGACTCACACAAAATAACTGTTCAGCATTTCAGCCATTTCCTTATTTCCCATTATTAAATCCCCCTTCTCATCCTCTAAAGCACCAACGGTTACCTTAGCCATTCTTTTTCGTTTTATATATTTGAAGAAACGTTTGCTCTCTGTTTTTTGTTCTGAGTTTGTTTATTCTCATAATCCATCTTACTTCTATTTATAAATATTTTCATGGCTTTCTGTTGACATTTAAAAAATTCACAATCCTCTAATTTCCCTCTAATCTTTGCCACTTTGTATGCATTTGCCTTCAATTTGATTCTCTCTTTTATTTCCTTAGTTATCTGGGGCTGATTATCCCTTTTCCTACAGTCCTTTCTTTGCACTAGTATACACTTTTGCTGAACACTGTAAAAAATCACTTTGAAAGCCTTCCCTGTTCCTCAATTGTCCTATCATAGTCTCTGTTCCAAGTCTACTTGAACCAACTCCTGTGTCATCCCAAGGGAATAAAGAGAACAAAACTTGGGCATAGTGGGGAGGGGTGTGGGGGTGGGGGGAGATATTGCATAAGGTAATAGTTATGAAAGAATTAATAGCTGAGTTTTATTGAGCTCCGCCCAGTCTGATGATATCACACAGCCAATAGTTGGACTCTGGCACAGTCTCCTGATGTCTATGGCTTCTCTTGTTACTTACAGTTATTCTTCCTGATGCACCCTATACTTGTATCTAGTTACTGAGATATAATAAAGAAGCTACATTTTGTTATTGAAAACAAGAGTGTCTTTTGCTCAGGTTTATTTGTGATGGGTCCAACAGATACTGAACAGTCCCCTTCCACACACCCTCCCATCTCAACCCTCTCCCTGCTTCACCTCCTGAGACTAGCAGAGGAAGGAGGAGTGGTGGCCGCACTGAATCCCAACCAGCACCTGCCAGTGTTGGGACCCAGGCATCACATCATTTTGTAACAAAACTGCATCTGCCATCTTTGCCTTTCAAACCTTGCCTTTTATGAGTTATTTTTCTTTACATTTGTCCTGGCAAAGTTGTTGAAAAGCTGACATTTAAGTTCTAAAGGATTACCTTTAATCTCCCCATTCATCCATGGAAGCTCAGTCTTGGCTTTCTTTAACGGTGAGTCAGGAATCCACAGTCCATTAGCATTTCTGACTCACGTTAATTCAGTTCCTTATTCATGTAAAATCTTTCAATAAAATTAATGAGAACCTATTGGAATGGACAATTTATTGTTTTGCACTTGAAAAGAAATTGCTGTTATCCCCAAACCATTGAGACTGTGATACAGGGAAACAGGAATCCTGTGGAGGTGACAGGGTTCCTGGCCACTGGCTGAAGAGCTGGTGAGACTTCTGCATTACCTCTCTGCCCGAAGAGTTGCTGCATGTTGTACCTATTAGATATTTAGCAATCGACCTTGCCCTAGGATCCCTACGACCAGTGGCAAAAGCCCTTCCCACTGAGAGCTGCTGGTTAATTTGAAGCCAGTAACTTCTCCGCAATCAGCAATGCCATTGGTTGCTAGACCCATGTGAGACCTAGGAATGATGTGGAACCCAGGAACGGACAGCATGACACAGATGGGTGGCACGGTGGCTTGGTGGTTAGTATCGCTGCCTCTCAGCACCAGGGACCCAGGTTTGATTCCACCCTTAAGCGACTGTCTGTGTGGAGTTTGTACATTCTCCCTGTGTCTGCGTGGGTTTCCTGTTGTCGCTCCGGTTTCCTCCCACAATCCAAAAATGCACAGTTTAGGTGGATTGGCCAAGCTAAATTATGTTTATTGTCCAGGGATGTGCAGGCTAGATGGATTAGCCATGGGAAATGGAGGGTTACAGGGATAGAATGGGGGAGTGGGTCTGGGTGAGATGTCCTTTGGAGGATTGGTATGGGCTCGATGGCTTGAATGGCCTGGTCCAACAATGTAAGGAATTGTATAGTGGGAAGGGGCTGCAGGGTGGTGATTGTAAGGCAGTTCGGGTAACAATGACAGGACATAGCTTTCAGTACCCCGCTCCCTCCCCACACTTTTCGATGATGGATCCCTCAATCAGGCACTGCGTCCCCAGGGTCCACATGCCCACATGTCTTGTTGAATTCTGCACATGCTGACAGACCAATATTTATTGAGTAGGTGAAGAGGCAAATGTGATGGCTCCCCTGTCAATTCACTCCCTGGTGCAATGTCCTTCTGCCATCAAATTCATGACAACGTAGGACTCTGGACTCCTTTTAGAATTGGGCAAAATGGTTTAGTAATTGGTTGCATCAGCCCCAGATATATCAGTAGTTTACAGCAGGACAGAGTCGATAAACCCACCGGAACGAATCTTTATTTAACACAAGGTGGTGCTCTCACTTGATTTTTATCTTTGTTTTATTAGAAACACCTCTTGCGCTGAATTATTTCAAAATGCATAATGTGCAGTCATCATTCTACTTGACGGATTTTGTGTTTTCTATTGTCAATATAAAATGTGAATTAGAGAAAAATTAATTTATGAGTAGTATTTGCTTTTCAATTCAAAAACATTATTCCAAATGCAATCGATTTTAACTTATTTCATTATTAACGTAACAGGGACTTGTATTTATGTACATCTCTCATACACAGAATGTCCTGTATAAGTTCAGAGGCTAAGGTGAAAGTATCGAACCCAAGGGTGGAATGACAGACTAATATAAGTCCACCAGCCTACACCTGCAATACTGAAAACACGACAAAGCTTCAGGTACTGCAACCATTCTGGCTGAAATCATTAAGCTGGGGAAACCTGCATTGCTCCAGCATTCACACAAGACTCTTTCTCTCTTTGATAGAAGGGAGGGTGTGGCCCTTCAGCATGATGGAAAGATGATGACCTTGTACCAGAACAAGGGTGACTGAGGGTCATCAATCAAGTGATGGAAAGTGTCATCAACACTTATCAAGCAGCATATGCTCAGCAATAAAATGCTCAGTGATACACTGTTCAGATTCTGTCAGAGCTACTCAATTCCTGACCTCACGACAGCCTTGGTTCAAACATGGACAAAATAATTCCTAAAGTGAGGTGAGAGTAACTTCCCATTGACATCAAGGCCATATTTAACCAAGTATGGCATTAGGAACACATAATTAGAGTCAATCAGAGTCATGAGTAAACTCTCCGCTGGCTGGAGTCATACCTGGCACAAAGGAAGATGGTTGTGGCTGTTGGAGGTTGGTCATCCGCATCTTTGGACAGGGAGTGTTTCAGCATGAGTTCTTCAAGGGGACTGTCCTTGGCCCAACCATCTTCAGCTGCTTCGACAATGATCTTCTCTCCATCATAACGTCAGAAGTGGTGATGTTCACTGATAGTTGCACAATGTAAACCACCATTCATGGCTCTGGATGTAGGTTTGCTCGCTGAGCTGGAAGGTTCGTTTTCAGAGGTTTCGTCACCACACTGGGTAACATCTTCAGTGAGCCTCCAAATGAAGCACTGGTAGTGTAGCCTGCTTTCTATTTAGATGTTTGAGTTGCCTAGAGTTGGTGATATCATTTCTTGTGGTGACATCATTTCCACTGGTGGTGTCATTTCTTGTACTCTTTCTCTGGGGGTGGTAAATGGAATTCAAGTCAATGTGTTTGTTGATAGAGTTCTGGTTGAAATACCATGGCTCTTTAGTTACTGAAGCACTCCCTGTCCAAAGATGTGGATGATATCCAGACTTAGGCTGACAAGTATCATTTGTACTATTCAAGTGCCAGGGAATGATCATCTCTAACATGAAAGAGTCTAACCATCATAATGGCATTAGCATCCTGAGGATTACCATTTACCCAAAGCTGAACTGGACTTTGGTATAGTCACCATAGTCCTACCAGACCATAGGGATGCTGTCAATTAAAGAGGCATAACTGGGGGTGGTTTAACCTGAGGATCACCACACCTCAGAGAGGTTAAGAAGTAAAGTCCTTCATGGTAAACCTCAACTGATAGAGGAATTGAACCCTCAGCAGCATTGCTCTGCATTGCAAGCCAGCCATCCAGCCAACTGAGCTAACTGAGCCTGCTAAAATGGACTGGTCATATAAATATTGTGAGATACAAGAGACTAGGAATCTTCCAGCAAGTCACATACTTCTTGACTTCGTAAAGTCTGTCCACCATCTACAAGGCACAAGTTAGGAGTATGATGGAATACTCCTCACTTGCCTGTTTGGAAGGGCTTCAGCAAAGGTGAGCAGATACAAACAGCTCAACTAACTGAGAAGAAGGCCCATGAAAAAGCAGCAGGCAGCACATTCTACACCTTCTTCTGTAATAAATACAGCAGGGACACAGTGTTAAATTGGGGGCCCTGATATGTGCTAGGTGATGTTTAATGGAGGGCTGACAATCATGGTGGAAACCATTGTTGCATGAGACAGTCAGCTGCCACCACAAGAGGGTGACCTTATGGAAGTTTATAAAATCCTGAGGGGCATGGATAGAGTGAATAGATTCGATTCCCTACAGTGTGGAAACAGGCCCTTTGGCCCAACCAGTCCACACCAACCCTCCGAAGAGTAACTCACCCAGACTCATTTCCCTCTGACTAATGCACCTAACACTATGGGCAATTAGCATGGCCAATCCATCTACCCTGCACATCTTTGGACTGTGGGAGGAAACCGGAGCACCTGGAAAAAACCCAGGCACAGGGAGAATGTGCAAACTCCTCACAGTCGCCCAAGGAATAGACAAGGTCTTTCCCAGGGTCGGGGGTCCAAAACTAGAGGGCATATGTTTAAGATGAGAGGGGAAAGATGTAAAAGAAGCAACTTTTTCATGCAGAGGGTGGTGCATGTATGGAATGAGCTGCCAGAGGAAGTGGTGAAGGTGGGTACAATTAAAAGGCATTTAAAAACATTTAAAAGGCATCTGGGTGGGTATATGAATAGGAAGAGTTTAGAGGGATATGGGCCAAAGACTAGCAAATGGGACTAGATTAATTTCAGATATCTGGTCAGCATGGATGAGTTGGACTGAAGATCAGGAGGTCAGGAGCTGAGTGGCTGTGGTGCAGAACTCTATGACTTTACGACTTTATAATAGAAATGTACAACTCGATTCACAGTTCATCACTTTCCCTTTGGGGTCTGGGATTTATTGGGCTGATTGATGTTTATTTCAGAGATTGTATCCAGGACGCTGAGGTTTCAGAGGCAGCGGATGGCTGAATCCCTTTGTGGGTTGTAAGTTTTTCTTGGTGATCTGCAGGGGAGATCAGCATCTCAGGTCCCGAAAGAGGGTCACAATGTACAAAGCACCTTGCTCATTGTCCCCATTCTGGAATAACTTGCTGGAAGTGAATTGTTGGGAAGTGAATGATCACTGGCAGCTTTCCTCCACTCAGGATTAAAGGGCTGATTTCATTCTATCTCATTTTCTGGGTCTTGTGACAATTATGATGCATTGAATGTATTATGTTCATATTTCAGTCAAGGTCTTGGTTTTGCTAACTTGCCATTAACTTTGCATGAAATAACATTAAGAATGTAATTTTGGACTGTCAAGCTTTGGTGATTGCGTTTTGCATTCAAACATTCCATTGTTTTATGTTTTATATAGTAAATCAATAGATCGGAAAGGGTTTTCATTAACTTTGACCCAGCACCTGTTGGTGGGCAGATACCTCTGCTTACATTACATCTCAAAGGACTGCTCAGTCTTTTCCATGTGTCTAGCCATACTAAACTCTGGAATCTCAGCAATTCTCCTCCCGTCTCTAAATTTATTCATGTATGTCAACGTACTTATAATATTTTTATTTTAGTTAGAAGCTGTTGGAATTAAACCTATTTTATTTATGTAGGAATTCCTGTTAAATGTAGTTTTTCTAGCAAACAATATTTCAAAAATCATTTTGCTTTAAAGTACAATGTCAAATGTACAATTATATTTGCGAAAATACCAAGGACTTTCGTATAATTACTTAAAACCTCAAAATAATAATGCCTAGAATCCCCACTTTAATTGGCAATCACTACTGGGGTTGAGAGCTCTCCCACCTTTTACAAATTTCATCGAAGAATTGTGCTACGGGGATTGAAATAATGAAATGATTCATCAGCAAAGCTTATTAAAGACTTGTTCAGATATTCCAGAATTTAAAATGTCATTACTTTTGTATAAAGATAATTTTGTTCAAAACATTTACCTAATTTACCACTCAGTGCTTCCACATAATGATTGAAATTTTTTTTACTAACTGCACAGTTTGAGTTTCCTCCAAGGCTTTCCTCTGGAAATAGCCATGTTTGAATGCACTAATAGATGTTTGCAAACATGGGAGCCACTCGAATTTATATTTAAAACTCACCACTGTTGTCTCCCCCACTTTATTTTGTGCCTTAGTCTTTGTTATTAGTCTCATTCCTTTCTGCATTTGTATCACAGAATCACAGAAATGTTATGGCATAAAAGGAGGACATTTGGCCCATTGTGTCAGCACTAGCTCTCTGAATGAACAACTCATGTAGTGCTATTCCCTCATCTTGCCCTGTGAGCCTCCACGCTCCTTGTCCCACCTTCCTCAATCCTTTCTCTTGAGTATCTTTGCCAGTTGCTGTAAGACCTTGCCTCTATGATTTTCTTCATCTATCAATCCACTTGCTCACATGCTTTCTGCTTTTTTCAACTTTACTCAATTTTTCTCTTTCTTTCCTTCTTTTTGGCTTGAAAAGTTAGAAATTAAAGTTTTAAAACTCAAATTTTAAATATTGGCTGGTGCAATTAAGGAACATTCAGAGATGTTTTACCAATGCATTTCAGAACAGGAGTGTGAGAAAGGAAAGGCAAGGACCTGTAAGTGATCTTAATGATATATTGTTCATGGATGCAAAAGATGTGAAGTGTTCTTATAAGTACTTTGTCTCTGTCTTTGCAAAGGAGAGGAATGATAAAGATATTCTAATTAAAGAGTGTGTGAAATATTAAATAAATAGTTAATAATAAAACAAGCATAACAGGAAACAAAGTATTAGAAAGACTGCCTGCCTTTATGTTGATAAATCACATGGCCAAATGAATTGCATCCTAAACTGTCTAAGGAAGCCAGGCAGAAAGCAACAAATGTTCCAAGGATCATTTTTCCAGGCAAGATACTAATTGATTGGAGGTCTCAGAATGTTATGCTATTATTTCCAAAGGGTGAAAGGAATAAGCCAAATAATCATAGCCTGGACAACAGAGCTGGGCAACTGACTAGAATTATTATTGAGAGATAGATTAACTGTTATTTAAAAAGTCATGGATTAATCAAAGATACCATCCTTTTGTTAAGTGAAAGTCATGTCTTACTAACTTGATTGAACTTTTCAAAGCAGTAACAAACAGCAAGAGGTCCAACAGAGAGCCCTGGGGGCGGCATGGTGGCTCAGTGGTTAGCACTGCTGCCCACAGTGCCAGGGACCTGGGTTCAATTCCAGTCTTGAGCGACTGTCTGTGTGGAGTTTGCACATTCTCCCTGTGTCTGATGGGTTTCCTATGGTGCACTATCCTATGGATAGTGCAGTAGATGCAGTCTATATTGATTTCATTCAGGCATTTGACCAGGTCCTACATGACATGTAATGATGGAACTGTATAATACATAGATTAGGTCACAGCTGGAATTTATATGTAGCTCTGATCGACATAATTGCTTGAGAGAGACGACAGATGAGATACATTGCCAGGGCTTGATAAAAATAAAAGCCCATGGGATATAGGGGAATGTGGCAAGTTGGATCTACAAGAAATGGGGAGTAATAGCTGGTGGATGTTTGTGAATGGAAAGTGGTTTCCAATAATCATCACAGAATGCCTACAGTGTGGAAACAGGCCATTTGGCCCAATAAGTCCACACCAACCCTCTGAAGAGTATGCCAGTCAGACCCATTCCCCTACCCTATTACTCTACATTTATCTCTAATGACTAATGCACCTAACCTACAACATCCCTGAACATGATGGGCAATTTAGCACGGCCAATTCACCTAATCTACACACCTTTGAATTGTGGGAGGAAACCTGAGCACCCATAGCAAACTCTCGCAGCCTCGGGGAGAATGTGCAAACTCCACACAGACAGTCGTCTGAGGCTGGAATTGAACACAGGTCCCTGATACTGTGAGGCAGCAGTGCTAACCACTGAGCCACCATGCCACCCCCAGGGCTCTCTGTTGGATCTCTTGCTGTTTGTGGTATATGAAGGATTTACTCTTAATATAGGAGACATGATTGTGAACTACAAAGTTTGACTGTGTAGTTGATATTGCAGAGAATGGCTGTTGACTGCAGGATCATTTCAAGTGTACAATTGAGTGAACAACAGAATGGCAAATGGAATTCAATTAGAGAAGTGCAAAATTATATATTTGGGGAGTAGAGGGATAGAGGAAGTGAGAAGTACATGTCCACAGGTCCCTGAAGGTGGCAGGACTGGAAGGTAAGGTGTACAGAATACATAGAGTGTGCTCTCATTCATTGGGTGATGTGTTGAACACAGCGGCAGCGATATAATGCTGGATCTGTATAAAACACAGGTTAGGTCACAGCTGGAATCTCTCTATAGCTCTGATCTACATATTACAGGAAGGATATAATTGCTCGAGAGAGAGAGTACAGAAGAGGTACATTGCCAGGGCTTGAGAATACAACCAAGAGAAATAATTGGATAGGCTCTGGTTGCTTTCCTTAGAACATCAGAGGTTGATTTAATCAATTTAATTGCAATAATGTGCTTGGATTGAATGCAGAGGGCAGTCTAACATCCCCTAACAAAGAGGTCAGTTACCTGGGCACAGATTTAAGATGATTGGTAAAAGGATTAAAAGGGAACATGAGGAAAAGCAGAGGACGGTAGCTGTTTGGAATTTGCTGGCCAACACACTGGTCGCTGAGGTTGAAATCCTCACTCAGTTACATAGAACTTGGATCTGCCCCTGAAGTTTTTGAGTGTGCATGGCTAGTTTAAACAACCAGCTCAGACAGAATAGACTGAATGGCCTCTTTGTGTGCCATGACCTATCAGTGATTTCATGCAAATTTAAAGATTTTAGTACTCCTTTCAAAATAAACATACAAAGCTATTTTCATAAAAATATATTCAGTACCATTATGTGTATGTTAATTTTGATTATACATATTGCAACAATTTTTTTTTGGTTTTTATGTTACTTATTTTTCTTTATTACACTCTCCGTAGTGGAGTCTTACTACATTATTTCACTTCTTTTTGTTCCTCACATCCAACAACTGTAGGAGTCCAGGCTGGTCTCTGCAGGGCACTGGGGGAAGTGTGACAGGAAAAAGGAAAAACAGCAAAATTAAGGGAGGGAATGAACCAGAACTTTGTGTGTGTCTGTATGCGTGTGTGTGTGTGTGTGCATGTGAATGTGTGTGTCTGTGTGTGTATGTGAATGTGTGTGTGTGTGTCTGTGTGTCTGTGTGTGTGCATGTGAATGTGTGTGTGTGTGTCTGTGTGTGCGTGTGTGCATGTACCTGTGTGTACGTACATTTGTATGTGTGTGTGTGCGTGTGTATCTGTGTGTGCATGTGTGTATGTATGTCTGTGTGTGTGCATGCATGTGTGTGTGTGCGTGCGTGCGTCTGTGTGCGCCCGTGCACGCATGTGTGCATGCATGTGTGTCTGTGTGCGCGTGAGTGAGTCTGTGTGTGTGTATGGGGGGGAGGGTGTGCGCGTGCTTTTGTGTGTTGTATGTGTGTATAGTGGTGAAATTTTTAAAAAGCATTGTTATTTGTTAACCAACCTGTTCAGAGAGCAGGTAGCACTTGAACCCCAGCCTCTCATGATTATCTCTGGAGCATGTCTTAGTTCATTATTAAACAGACCATCATTTACAATATTGTCAAATTCCCATTCTTTTTGAAAAAAAAGCACAAACATTACCAAATACATATTTATAGATGAAGGTATATGGACGTAAAAATAAATTTCTCATTCCAAAGACTTCCATTCCAAAGTATCTTTCTTCCCAACATCTTTTCAGCAGAGGAATTCTTCAAGGGAAACATTCTGACAATTGACAACTTGTATTCACCCATCTCAGTTTGCATATTTCTTTTCTGATCAAAATTTGCTTTAAACCCACTGTATCTATTCTCAGTCTTTTCTCATTTGCATATTTTGTAGGATGTTTATTATCCCAAAGGGTTTAATTATTTATATAGCATTCTATAGGCATCATCCCTTCAGACCCCATTTCATACAAAACATTTCTTTTTGATGTTTTAGGGTGATGAGAACTCTATGGTCCATTGTATCAATGAGTGCAAGTGTTTTTGTAGCTAATGTGCTCACCACTACTCCTTTTACTTAGTTTTATCTTTCTAAACCAAACTGCATTGTTTCCCATTCTCTCCGCTGAGCAATATTAAAATTCCACATGCTCTGGGAATTCCATCACCAAAGTTGGCATTCAAGGCATCATTAAAAAGAATCAATTTTAGATTTTTGGGATTACCTGAAGCTGGGGATTTCAATATACACTTGTTGATCTTTCATTCTTTTTCCTCCCTTCAAAATGTTTAACTTCACATGACTAAGTCCCAAATCGTCAAAGTCTGTGTCTATCTTGTCTTTGTGTCTAACCAACTGAGCCGTCTGCAAAACTCTGCAGGGGCACCATTTCATCTTTGGAGGCAGTCTCATCACCTTGTACAGACCTGGCATAACGAGTTATGATGGGGGTGACACCTGCCAGCCAAGATTGTAGATGTAAAATCACCACACTTTACCACCAACCAACTTGTTTCAAGCACTAGAAACCTGACTTGTAATTTTAAACTCATTCCTAATTTGATCAATAATATTCTGTTGGAACTCATTAATGTCTCTCCTTAAACAAGCACATGCAACAAAAAGATAACCAAAAGTTTTCCAGCATTAATGCTGATGAAACATTGTAGGGTCTTCCTTGAATTTTGTATCCCAGACTAAATTTAACACAACTGTCCTTGCCAAAAGTTCCACACATTGGAAGCATCATTCAATCTATAAAAACATTATTTCAAACTCAAATTCTATTTGGATACTTCCTTTGGAGGATGGAGAAATGTTTTTCTCTGAAGTTGCCTATCATGCAGGAAAGCTGCTTTGATACAGCTCTATGAACGAGTAGCTAAAATGGCCCAAAAAATTCAAGAACTCCTTCCCTGCTCTAATGTGTCTACTCTGATCCCCAAGCATCTGGCTCCTAATCCAGCCTTGACCCTACAGTCCCATCTGGAAAGACTTTGTCTGTACAGATCCAGTTGCTGACCTCTTTCTGCAACCTCTGAATAAACCCCAATTTTTTCCAGTTTTCAAACACTTGCCATTCAGAATCTCTTATTTCTTCATCTTCGAATCTGTTGAAAGCTGCAGACACCTCTTGATCATGAAGCTAGGCTTCTGCTTCTGTTCTTTTGTCAAGAAATCTCTGCATTTTCCTTGCTCATCTGTCACATTGTCAGAGTGCAACCACTCTCTGGTTCCAGTCCCTCTTGACTATTCCTGTCAGACTGCCTGTTTAAAGTCCTATCCACTCTATGCAACCACTTCATCCTCTTAGACATATCTAGTGCATCATTACTTGAACTTGTACTTTATTTTCTTTGTGCCTCCATGACAGGAGGTCTCAGTTCAAGACCCATCTGCCCTAGAGCTGTGTCATAAGGTGCCTGAACAAGTTGGTTTAAAATAGCAAACTTGTGCAGTGAGGTTTTCTTGCCTGGGGCAGTGCAAGATGGGAGGAATTTTACTCTTCATTTTATTTACTACTTCTGATCAAGGTGCTCAATGCTGACTATAGACGGTTAAATTTGCAAGAGTTTAATACCGCAACATCAACATTCCTTCATTTTTGACTATAAAATAAGGGAAAATGTTAGACACAGCAAGAAGAAATTGCTTAGCACAATGGAACTGAGAGTTGCTGGAAAGGTTTTAAAGGAAATTTATTAATGAAATTAACATTCTCGTTTTCCCCCAACTCTTCATTCATGTTTGTACATTACAGTTTCCATAGGGTACATCACACTGTTGAGATTTGAAAATAATACAGTTGAGGTAGTGATTAGGAGTAACAAGACACAGGATTAATTGAGCTATCTTGCACAATAAGTTGCGCAGCCCCTGTACCATATCGTTCTGTTCTTTCCAAACTGTACACTTCAGGGTAAAGCTAATAATCAAGCTCTTTACCTTATATTTAATTGCTCTGCAGAAAGGAAGAGCAGATAGTTGATAACTTGTGTCAAAAAGCTAAGTACTTTGTCTGAAATCTTCGAGTATTTTGAGGAGTCTGTCAGCCACATTTTTAGTACTGTATTGTATTATGTACTTTCATTCACAGAGCTCCCTCTGACTGCTTTAACGTTTAAACCTACAATTTAAGTTAGGTAGCCATAAGTTTATCCAACTATACTTCTCCCACATCAGATCAAAGCTGGACTTCACACGAGATATGTCTCTTTGAAGAATACCCAGCTTCCTTCTTTTGAGAAAATTATGCCTTGTAAAGTAATTAAACTCTGCATTCAAATTCTGTACAAATGCAATCACAATAATTTTGACTGGAACTGAACTTTTGTAACTTTGGCTTTCATTCTTTGAAACTGTACGAAACTGTATCAGAATAAATTGATAAATCTATATTTGTAAGAAATCCTTTTTAGGAAGATTGCAGGTTAGAATCTACCCATTAGATGCCAGAGTAGTCAATTGATTCAAATAGCTTGTCAAGGAGGAGACTAGTTAATTGTATAGAGTATAAGAAAAGAAGTTGAAACCATGTTCATTGCAGTGGATGTAAAACAGATACAAAAAGGAAGGACTATCTTTACTCAGTATCTGAGAAGTACAAGAGGTCCGCTTAATGTACAGATGCCTGAAGAGACTACAAGAGTTTAAGAGAAAGTCTGAGTTTGAAAAGTCTATAGGACAAATCCAGTTTGTGTGCCCCGCAATCTTTAGTTGGAACAAAAAGCACAACCTGTTCAATACTGCTTAGTTTACCAGTTCTTTCATGCCTAATAAAACTTTCAACTTTCCTACTACTTGATAGTTTTGCTGTTGACCCGATTAATCATGGCTGAAATCCCTGCCTTCTCAACGAGCAGATTATCAGAACATTAACTACTTCTATCATTCTAAACGATCTGATGCCAACAGGGGCTCTTTACACTGTCTGAAAAGTTGTTTACAAAGATAAATGTGCAAACGAGGCCTATTTAAAATTTATTTAAACCTATTTAAAAGCTGATCCAATGGCTGTAGAGATCACAAATGGTGAGTTTTGTCTAAATGCTCAAAACAAATGCAGAAATATTACCATTTCATTGACTTGCCGTACTACCAAACAGTCCTGACCCAATTATATCGTAGATATAAACAATCCTGTTTTCCCCGGAAACCACCTCTGGTCATTGCTCATGTATTTGCCTTCTTTTTTTACCCAAAGTCAAAAGCATTTTAAATTCTTCATACAGAAATTCAGAGACTCAAAATGAAAATGATATGGTGGTGATTTTTATATTTTAAAGCAAGGTGGAGCTCTGCTTCCACCACAACTACTGACTGCAGATTAGTTCCTCTGTTTCCATATATTTACATTTTTTATTATAATGAACACAGAAGGCCCAATACAGCCACTAGGCAGCTTGCACGTTCACATTGATTATTCACAAAAAATGTAAATATTCTCTGGGAAAAAAATACACAATGTCTCACACATTGAAAACAATTTAAAAAAATGGAACAACCTTACTATAACAGTCAGTCAGTTAGGTATGCAGTGGGTAAGCTTTCTAAGTAGCTATAGCTTCACATAATATAAGCTGGGTTTAAAATACTTCTCAGAAAGCAATAGAATTTCTGATCAATGGATTAACAAAAAGCAAACACTATATTAAAAAGTACTAGACTCTATAATAACACAATTAATCCTTAGATAGGCCATAAATTGTTGACTAGTTGCTAGTAAACTAGATGTTTAAATTAAATTTATACAGTTCTTTGCAGAATGTGAATATTATTCAATTGGCAATGGTATAATTCTTCTTTCTGCAGTGTTGAAACCCATTCTTGGTACTGAAATTCAGCAACTGCTTTCAAATTAATTTGTGAATACTTACAGAATTTGTAACAAAGCTGTCAAGCGTATAAGATGAGTGAGAGTTGGAGAAGTGAAGAACAAGGGGTTATCAAGACTGGAAATCAGAAATATATTTACAATAGTAAGTAAACCATTTTTGATACCTTGCATTTAAGGTTTCCCTGCAGTTTTTAGGTGGTGAAGGATTGACTATTTTTGTTGCAACGCTCATAACTATGTTCAAATTATTCATAACTTAATGTGGGAAGCTCCACTTTTTCATTATTGATGTTGGATCAGTTAATCTAAAAAGGCCTTTGAATCTTTATTTCAAACAAAGTTGATTTTAGAATAATATTGAAAGGAAAACATTTGAAGTGAAACCACATTGATTTTTTTTCACAAGATTCAGATAGATCAGTTTAAAAAGATAATAAAATTATTTAAATTTTTTAGAAGTTTTAAAATGCTGTGAAATTGCATCTGGCTTGTTACACAGTGCTGACATTTTCGTGGAAGCACATTTGTAGTTAATTGCATTTCAGGGGCCTATGTGTCTATTCTAAAGGGATGGTGTTAACTGTTATCTCAACTTGAATTATTATGGAAAAAGGTGAAAAGCAAAATAAAACGCATAACATTTGCTAATGATTTCGGAGCTTGAATAAAGGAAGAATTTTCAAAAGGAAGAGTCACTGATTAACTCAACTGCATAATTTTAGCGGTGAGAATAAAGAGAAGACTCAAGGCGATAATCCAATCATTTTTCATGATATTCATTTATATTATTCAGATTGTGTGTGAACTTCAAAGTTGATCTAAAATATAATTCAAATTGCTACAAAACTTGCTGTTGCAATCTATAAAGTTAGAAAATCTAGTTTACGGTTTTCAGCATTTTGAGTCTTGCAAAAGTAAGAAAATGTCCAATTGGGACTGATTGTTTTCATGATAAAAAGAACATTCTATCACTTGTTAATTGCTAAGAAAATTGTTTTCAATGGTAAATGCATAGAATAATCATCTGAGAAAGTAATTCCCTCTCTGATTATAAAGAGCTGAAAAGCAATTTAAAAACTGGCTGAGTGAGAAAAGGTTTGAAAGTTCTTTAAAGGCTTGTAAATGCTTGTAATGGTGGAGTCAAATTGAGAAAGTTGTGCCAAATTCTTGAGGGCAATTTATCATTAAACTTTCATAGGATTATTCCTGAGAGCAGATGGACTCAGTGCAATTATTCATGTGAACTCCCAATCTCATTGTGTATCTAATGAGTCCAGTGAAGAAAGTGCATTGGGAGTGTGACTTATTTTCCAGACCCGGTATAATAGGATTCATAATGAAATATCTCTCTCTCTGGTTCCATCCCCACCTACCTGTTAACCTCTACCCTTCAGCCCCAACCTCATCTTCAGCATAAATACCATTTCCTCCTAGCTGCTATCCATTCTGAAATGTTACTTGAAATGTTACCTCTGCTTTTTTCCCACAGATGCGGCCATACCTGCTGAGTTTCATCAGCAATTTATGATTTTGTTGCATTATGAAATTAACAACGGATGCAATGAACTTATTCCTGGGTTGTGATTTGGCTGGAGTCAAGTTTACAATGTCATCTATAATCACTGACAGCCAAAGGAATGTTAAAGAGATGGCACACTGACAAGAACAAGTTCCAGGTGATTTGATATTGTAAGTGGTGAACAGAGCAATGACTAAACAAAGTCCATCCACAGGCGTAAAAAATAATACCACAGTGGATGTTAGAGTGGCCAAAACATTCCGTAATAGTAGAGGATAAGTCAAAACAAATATTTATCTTCATTCATTGAGACTCAGCAACTAGACACCATATTAAACAAGTTAGCACAGTCAGTTACAAATGAAGCAGAAATTAAAGAGTTGCAAAGTGTTGTTATGTTAGAGACAAAGTCATTAGAAAAATCAAATCAGTACAATTAGTACCCCGGCCAGTTTTATTTGAAAAACCATTCAGTGAACTGCCAGTATATTGTGTAGGACTGTTACCAAAAACAGAAGCAGGCCACCAGAATACCTTTAGACTTACAGATATGACAGCCTAATTTCCAGACGTTATTCCTTTAAGAACAATTATAGCTAAAGTGTTAATGGAAAAGTTAACTCAACTTTTGACTCATTGTGGCTTACTGATCGAAATTAAATTTTATCAAGGTTCTAACTTTATGTCTTAAACTTTTCCAGGGATAATTAGCAATCTCGGTAGAAAACAATTGGGTTAGATTTCTTACTATTTGCAACAGCGATGTCCCAAATGAATCTTCTGGACTTTGAACTTTTGAGTTAATCTATCATCATGAGATAAGAGGTCCATTAAAATTGATAAAGGAAATGTATTTAAAGTAGAAAGATGAATATCCTCAATATTGGATTATATGTTCATGTTTTAGAGAGTCTCAGGAGCATGTAAAGTAGCAAAAGAGCATTTAAAAACTTCACATATAAAAATGAAGCATAGAAACATAGAAAATAGAAGCAGGCGCAGGCCCTTACTGAATTCATTCAATGTTTTGGCCTCAACTGCTTTCATAATAGTGGATTCCACAGGCTCACCACTCTCTGAGTGAAGAAATTTCTCCTCATCTTAGTCCTAAATGGTTTACTCTGTATCCTCACACCATGACCTTTGGTTCTAAACTCCCTCACCATTGTGAACATTCCTCCATCTTACTTGTCTAGTTTTATGTGAATTTTTTACGTGTCTATGAGACCCCCTTCATTCATCTGAACTCCTATGAATATAATCCTAACTCATTTATCCTCTCCTCATATGTCAACCCTGGAATGAAAGAATGGGCAGACAAATATGCTATGACTTGTGATGATACTATAGCTTTAAAAAGTGTATGTTGTCCTTTTTTTAAGGGAGATGTTAAGGTAGAGGATTGAACTGTTTATTGAAAACTTGCAAAGTAAACAGCTTGTGAGGCCTTGAGTTTTTAAAATTGGAACAATAGAAGTAGCCTGCATGGGTGTAGTCAAGCTTCCATTGAAGCAGGATTTTTAGTTTTTTAGTTTTTCAGTAGCAGTTGTTGCTGGAGTCACAGCAGGGTTGGAAGCTGCAGAGTTTTCTCTTGATGTTTTTCCTCCAGGGCTACTAGAATTGCCTGTGACACAATCAATTTTATTGATTTTGCCTTTGCCAAGAGTATGTTTTGGGCCCACTACTGTTTGTCATTTTCATAAATGACCTCGATGAGGGCATAGAAGGATGGGTTAATAAATTTACGGATGACACTAAGGTCGATGGAGTTGTGAGTTTGCCGAAGGATGTTGCAGGTTACAGAGGGACAAAGATAAGCTGCAGAACTGGGCTGATGGGTGGAAAATGGAGTTTAATGTGGAAAAGTATCAGGTGATTCACTTTGGAAAGAGTAACAGGAATACAGAGTACTGGAATAACGGTAAGATAACGGTAGTGTGAATGAGCAGAGAGATCATGTACATAGATCCCTGAAAGTTGCAACCCAGGTTGATAGGGCTGTTAAGAAGGCATACAGTTTGTTAGCTTTTATTGGTAGAGGGATTGAGTTTCGGAGCCATGAGGTCATGTGTACAAAACTCTAGCACGGCCACACTTGGAGTATTGTGTACAGTTCTGGTCACCGCATTATAGGAAAGATGTGGGAGCATTGGAAAGGGTGCAGAGGAGATTTACCAGGATGTTGCCTGGTATGGAGGGAAGGTCTTATGAGGAAAGGCTGAGGGTCTTGAGGCTGTTTTTGTTAGAGAGAAGAAGGTTGAGAAGTGACTTAATAAAGGCATACTAAATAATCGGAGGATTAGAATTAAAGTGGACAGTGAGAGCCTTTTTCCTCTGATGCGATAGCTAGCACAAGGGGACATAGCTTTAAATTGAGAGATGATAGATATAGGACAAATGTCAGAGGTAGTTTCTTTACTCCGGGAGTAGCAGGGGCATGGAACGCCGTGCCTGCAACTGCAGTAGACTCATCAACTTTAAGGGCATTTAAATGATCATTGGATAACCATATGGATGATATTGAAATAGTGCAGGTTAGATGCGCTTCAAATTGGTTTCACAGGTTGGCGCAACACCGAGGGCTGGAGGGCCTGTAATGTGCTGTAATGTTCTATGTTGTATGTTTATGGTACGTTACTATATTGGAATAGTTACTGCAAAATAATCAATTATTCTTTTATGTTTTTCAATAGAGTTGTTATTCCAATTTCCTCTTTCTTTTGTTGCATTTTAACTAAAGTGTATGAATAAAATGTGTTTTGATTCAAATCTGGTATTTTCACGAATCAAATTGCATCCCGAACAAAAACCCTGGCACTTGTCTTTAAAATAAGGAAAAGTTAGGGTCCAGGCTATCTTCTTAATATATTTTGAAGGAGTTTGGTCTGGTCCACAACGGACATTTCACATGGGCGACAAGGTATTAGTATTATTGCCTTTGGAAGAGTGATGTGAAATGTAGTGGTCCATAAAGCTAGTTAGGAGGGTTCGTAAAATACATTATCTGATAAATACTCTTGATCATAACACACATATGATAGATGGTAAGAATAGTGGACTCCAAATGGGGACTTTTAGGTAGTTTGACAACGTTTCTTTCACATTTGAGACAACCCTGGGAATAGTGGGGTTTGATTTCCCAAAAAGTCATGGCATCAACTTGTTTGCAGTCAACAGTGGATATATCTGAAACATCTGCTTCGGTATTACGATGTAACAACTTGTATTAATTTACACTGCATAAGAAGTGTAACAGTGTTATTTCATACAGCAAAGATCTATCAAAAGCTGGAGAATATTTTGCTTTGTACTAACTATGACATCTGTCCCTTCGGGTGTCTTGTGTGCGTTTTCAGCTGTTTCAGCCAGTTTGGCTGCCTTAGAAGCTTTCTTCAATAGATCTTCATTTGTACTCCTCAACAGCATGTTGAATACTTAATCCATTATTTCAGTCAGTTTTCAAATATATGATGGAAGACAACTATTCCTTCAGGCTGGTGTAACCAATGTAAGCTCTATCCCAAACAGAACTTGTGAGAATTGGCCAACATCTAGCAGACAACAACTGGGAAACTATACTTCAACAAAAATTGCAAGGAGGAGTTGATCTAATGACACTAAATTCATGCAATATTATTCTTGCCGGAGACACAGGAAATTTGTATTTATTTGTTATTTCACTGAGTGAATTGTACAGCTGTCAGGAGAGAGTTTCTTGGGTGAGCCAAATAATGTTAAGCAAATGAGAAAACCTACTTTGGAGACAGTGTGTGCTCAGGGCATTTCATTGGTTATTGTAATGGTCTATAAAACATTTATTTTTTAAATGTTATTTACTAAAACAAGATTTGAAACTGCAAACTATTTTTATTATTTAGGATCTAATAATAAATATTCCCATGTTAAGAAAGCTAGGGATCAAATAAAATGAAAAAACTCTTCAACTGTGCCTCATTGATGTAATTCAACTGCAATCTCAGAAAAATCACGAATGCTCCATTTCAGCTTAACATCAAAATATTCATACTCTCAGAAAAATTAAAAGCGCAGGTAAACTTATTTGCATTGCGGCTACTGTCATGATGCTGACCTGTGATTGTGGAAGCTGACTATTGTACATATCAGACATTGAACAATATTGCTATCTTGAGTCATTACTTTTGGCAATTCTTCACCATAGCATCTTCTGGATTCAGGGATTGAAGGTGACCCTCACTTAGCCTTTCTTTTTTTGATATTATTGGTGAATTGGGTGAATTCCCTTCCTTATAAGAAAAGGTATACATTTCCAGTCCTTCTAACTCCCTGATTTTCTTCTCATTTACAGTGGCTCAGTGGTTAAGCACTACTGCCTCACAGCTCCAGAGACCACCCTTGGACGACTGTCTGTGTGGAGTTTGTGCATTCTCCCCATGTCTATGAGGGCTTCCTCCGGGTGCTCCGGTTTCTTCCCTAATCCAAAGATGGTCAGTGGATTGGCCATGCTAAGTCCCCCATTGTGTCCAGGGATGTGTAGGTTTGTTTGATTAGCAGTGGGAAATTCAGGGTTACAGGGATCTGGTAGGGAGGTGGGTCTAGGTGGGATGCTCTTTGGAGGGTCGGTGTGCACCCAATGGGCCGAATGGCCGGCTTCCACACTAGCGATTCTATAATTATATGATTCTATCTCAGGGTGCAAAGGAGACAATAGTTGGCTCTGGTATGTTTACTGAAGAGGGGAACTATATTTAGTTTCACCATTCAGCTATACCTAACAGTCCCCAATCATTCAATCATTTCTTACATAATTCTAAAAATCACACAACACCAGGTTATAGTTCAACAGGTTTAATTGGAAGCACACTAGCTTTCGGAGCGACGCTCCTTCATCAGGTGATATCACCTGATGAAGGAGCGTCGCTCCGAAAGCTAGTGTGCTTCTAATTAAACCTGTTGGACTATAACCTGGTGTTGTGTGATTTTTAACTTTGTACACCCCAGTCCAACACCGGCATCTCCAAATCATACATAATTCTATGCACTGATCATTCTTTCAGTGAAGAAAGAGTGTATTACTGACTCATACACTTTTACTTTGCTAAGCTGAATCAGTGTCCCCTTGTTGTACTCATAATTTAAAGGAATTTTCCTTTTCCATACTATTTGCTATTTTATCTACCTCTCTAAGGTCACAACTCAACAATGTCATTTCAGGGACAAAATCCTCAAGTTTCTCTAGTCTTTCATCTAAACACACGTCTGTAACATTAGGAATGAGACCAGCTCAGCACTAATTATATTTTACCAGACATCAACACATTCAAAATGAATTTTAATCAGTTTTATTTAATGAGGTTCTATTAAATGGGAAATAGTCATTTCAATCGCAGTGTCACAGGTGACCATGAATTCCATTGAACTGTTGAATTTCATGCATTATTTTCAAACATTTGTTTTTAGATGCAGAATGTCTGCAATTTATAAATCCTGTTCATATTTCACAATCCGCATGAACAATTCTTTTCAATAGGGAAGTTACTAATACATTACAACAGAAGCAAAATGCTGCTGTTTCTGGAAATCTGAAATAAGAACAGTACGTAGGTGGAAAATCTCAGTGGATTGAATTCACATATCAGGTCAATCACCTTTCATCCAAAACTTGCAGACTGACATGTTCTTCTGACTTAACACATTCCATTTTTCACACAACCCATTATTTAATATTCTGAAATACACATTGTGAGTAGGAATATAAAAATCTTGGCAGATGTGTTCGAAAATTTAGATTCACGGGAGATGTCTGCAGTGAAACATACAGCGTAACCCAAAGCCACGATGAAGTCCCCTGTAACTGCAGTGAACATGGCCATGTACGGCAGGTTAAGAATTTCAATACTTTCAGATGCTTGCTGTGAAGTAGAGTAACCTTACATTTATTTCTGGAGAATCACGTGAACCAAAGCACAAACGTGTCATCTTATGTTATGCTCTACTACTCTGCGATGATCAGTCCTCAGACATGTTTCTGGTTTCTCTGGTGTGGGAATATTCTTCTATTCTGTGTGAAACACTTCCTTTCAATCCTTTTCAAATATTTATACTGAAGCTCCTCTGCTTACAGTCTTTCCCCTCTGCACCATCTTATAGATTATACAATGGTTACTGAAGGGGAATTTTCTACTTTGATGCTTCTGGGAGTAAACACCACTGTTTTTTATGGCATAGATATCAGACCACACAGGCACTGTACCTTTAAAACAGTAGCTTGAAAGGAATAGCTTAAAAGTTTCAGTGACTCTGTCAATGCCATGGACTCTGTGGTCAGTTAGCTATGTGCACGTACTGTTACCTTTCCTAACATCACTAAGCATAGAACCCAGACATGAATATCTGTGATATTGTGGTTAACATTGTAAATATATGTGTACATTATTGGAAATAAACTTCAAGAAATACATGTATATCTGTCATATTGTGGTTAACATTGTAAATATATGTATATATTATTGGAAATAAACTTCAAGAAATCTTTGTATGTCTGTGATATTATGGTTAACATTGTAAATATAGGCACTATACCTTTAAAACAGTAGCTTGAAAGTAATAGTTTAAAGGTACTGTCTCACTTTCAGTGACTCTGTCAATGCCATGGACTCTGTGGTCAGTTAGCTATGTTCACACACTGTTACCTTTCCTAACATCACTAAGCATAGAACCCAGACATGTGGATATCTATGATACTATGGTTAACATTGTAAATATGTATATTGGAAATAAATGTCAAGAAATCTGTGTATATCTGTGATATTATAGTTAACATTGTAAATATATACATAATCGGAAATAAACTTTAAGAAATCTGTTTCAGCAAGAATCTGACTCTTTGTTGTATGTTATGCAGACTAACATATAGAAAACCATGAACTGCATCATGTGAACAGCAGGTTGTGTACTAAAAACTCGCTGTTAAAGCTAGTTAATGTCAAGAAGTGGCTGCTAAAGGGCTGAAAAGGTGGAAGCAGCATGATGTTTATGCAAACTGACAGTCATCCATCAATCCGTCTGCATTCAGAGTTGAAGTTACAACTATTACCAAGACAGAAGCGTTACAACCAAAACTAAAACATTTAACTTGCAGTAAAGCACAGTGGTACCCAACCTCTTTCTGTCTCTTTAAAGTAAACAAACACAAGAGTGATTGTTAATCATTTTTTGAAGGCACTTTTAAAAGGTGCTGAAGAGCAGCTCTGATCTAAGAAAGTAATTCTGGAAAAAAAGTACAGAAAACAAAAACAGAAGAAAATATTTTCTATGCTGAAAAGACTTCTCCATATCTAGATGTCAGTCAATTCAGTGGTTTTTCCTTTTCTGAAACAGTGCAATAAAAGTACATGTGACATCATGACTGCTTCTTTTCTCGCACAAAAGCCATCTCAGGTATGGGTGTGCAACCTTTAACAGGCTAAAATACAGGCCAAATAATAGAATACAATAGAGAAGCAAGCAAAAAAAAGAAAGCAAAACAAGCATCACACTGTAATATAGATTTTACTGGAAGTTTATGAAGCCTAAATCTACACAATAAAGGAAACATCTAACCATGAACTGGTTTGTCACCAACTCTTTGACAGGACAAGGATTCACCAACCACTGCAGTCTATTTACTTTCATTCAATTATTCCCATGGAGTCAAATTGCTATATATCTCTCTACATTAGCTCCATATTCCTCAATTTCAATCCTTTGTTCATTAATACCGCATGTTGGAGATTTCTATCTTTGATTTTAATGGTTGAGTCTTGTTGGTTTCCAACATTCTCAATTCTACAGCAATGAGTATTGATTTTCTGGTTGCCCATTCTATTTTTTTCCATTTCAGAATCATGGGTTCACTTCCCATTCCAGAACATGAACAGTATACCCACATGAACACAAAAATCAAGGCTCATACAGAATCGCAGGACAAAGGGAACATTGCATCTTTCAGCGGGAACATTAAACTGGGATCCTACCCCTACATAGCAACAATGGCGCTACTTCAAATGTACTTCATTGGTTGTGAAGCACTTTGAGAAGCTTTATTGCAAGTATTTCTTATTTTTTGTAAACTTGCCAACAGTAATCCCTTTTATACTTTCCGAGCAGTAACCCAAATGGAAAGTTTTTGTGGTCATCTTCTGTAGGACTTAGTGGAACTTTTAACTTCAATGAGAACATCAAATTGGTATATATCAGACATTATACCTGAGGTTGGCCTCACAGTAAAAGCAATTGAGTGGAGTGTGCACTGGGTGGTCGAGCTGTTCCCTCCCATTTTGTGACCTGCCAAAGTCAAATTTCACTCTTCATATCCCATCCACAGTATCTCCTATTGATGTACTGTATGACATTTGTTAGCAACTAATCTTGGGTTACTGCCTTCTAACTGAAGATCTTTTCTAACTTACTTCAGTTGCATGACACGTCAAAAGAACAAAGGAGATTTTTCTTGAATGTCCAGGTCTTACATGCATTGCTACTGGCAAAGCTGGTCTGTCTGTTGAATTCATATCAGCTGTTCGGATAATGTCTTTCAAGTGTTTGTTATCAATTGACTTCAATGCAGCCAAAGGCAGCACAGACTTGTTACATTTTTTCTAAGGGCCTGCTGCCGCAGTGAAAAAATCTCTTCCAAAATTACTCTCCCCTTGTACATCAGGACGATGCTTTGGCTGTAATGTTTTACTTTTGTGATATGTCCAATTCATCTGATACTCTACATTTCATTGAATGTAAACAAGTAAACAATCATTGATGAAAATTAAATGACGTTTCTTCCTTAAAAATAAAGCTGAATGTTTTATTTGGTTATCTTTGGTTATCTCAAATACTTAATGAGCTCAGCATGGATTTCAACAGAAACAGATTGTAAAACTCATTCACCAAGGATAGTATCTTGTTCCTCATTTGTTTTTTGAGTAATGGAATGCAAAATATTTTTTCAGAACCCTGACTATAAATTTCATATAGTTCTAAAGTTAATAATAAAGCTTTAAGTTGTGCTTTATCTTAAAACTGCCTAAATGGTTTATGGTTAATTTGCCATCAATTAAATGTTTGCAAGATAATCTTACTCAATTTCCTCTTTTTCAAGTTTGAGACTTCCGAAAACTGCTATGTCAATCAGATTACCTTGACCAAGAGGAACTTTGCCTTCATTTACATCTCTCTCTCTGTTCTCTAGTTATTGTTTTCTTTTTCCTGATACAAACTAGTCTTATTGCTGCTTCATAGGCTCTTCAAATTACTTTTCAGGCAGGAGGATGCCATCTTTTTTTTGCTGAAGCCACCTCATTATTTCTTCCTTGGAAATCTTATGTTTTGAACCAATGTTCCTCCCTTTTCATCTTTTGAAATGCTGAAACCAGGCTGTCCCATGACCGCATAGAAATCTAGACCGTAAATTTCATTATAGGGATCATACCTGATGCCCAGATACATGTGCTCCTGAATCCCAAAGCCAATGCTTCCAGTGTTGCAGAAGTTCCACTTCCTCAGTTCATATTCCCGAATCTTTAGACCTTTCTCCAGAATTTCCTCAGTCTCGGCTCCTTGGATTGCGCAATGAACAGCAATCTTCTCTCTTCATTTGATACCAAATGATTACACAGTACAGTAAGCTTTGGAAGACCCTGGGATCTGGTCAGTGAGTTGCTCCAACACTTTAGCAGCTCTGGTGAGTCTGTCACCACTTTCACCCAGGCAGCTTTTTGAACCTAGCTTCCTAATGTGGAGTTCATGTGTAAGATCTTCCTTCTTTTCACCTGCCATTCCCACAGTAGCTTGACAGTAAAGGTTTCAGCTGAATTTTCAGCCTTGTGTCAGTGCTTCTTCCTTTAGAACTAGGATGAAAATTTGTGATATTTATTACTATTAGATCCAATGTAGGAGTTCCACTACTTCATTCTAGCAACACGCCAAACAGTTTCTTAACGGGATTACATGCCTTGGGCTGAAGCTTACATCTTTAGGCTAAGTCTAAGTTGTGTCAGGTTTTTTGGAGGGTTTTCCGCTGCATGACCAAGTGAATTCTCTCACTGTATGTTACCAACTCGCCGCATTAATTACCTACCCACTCCACGGCATGTGTCACGTTGGATTCCAGTACCATCTTACCATTCGCCATTCCCAGAGCAACTAACCACTCAACAGATATTTGCCCAAACAGCACCATCCCTCATGCCATACTATTTGTAAAAGGCTGCTGTGACCTCAGGTTAGCACTGGTATTCTGAAGTTGCTTTAGTATTGATGGCTACAATCTGAAGATGAAATGGAAGATGGCACCACAATTCTCCAAATATTTCTTATTCATGCCATTATCCAAATGTCTTTTAAACATTGTAACTGGACCCATATCCACCACTTCCTATGGAAGTTCATTCCACACATGAACCACTCTTTGTGTAAAATAATTGCCCTCATGTCTTTTTTAAATCTTTCTTTTCTCACTTAAAAATATCCCCCCTAGTCTTGAAATTCACACTCCCCAGGGAAAATAAACATCTGCCAATTCATCTTATCAATACCCCTCATTATTTTATAAATCTCCATTAGGCCACCTCTCAACCTCCTACGCTCCATTGAAAAAAGTCTCAGTCTATCTAGCCTCTCCTTGTAACTCAAACCTTCTATTCCTAGCAACATTCTGGTGAATTTCTTCTGAACCTTCTCTAGTTTAACAGTATCCTTCCTATAACAGGGAGACCAGAACTGGTCACAGTACTCCAGAAGATGACTCACCAAGGTCCTGTATAATCTCAACTTAGCATCCCAACTCCTTTACTCAAAGTTCTGAGTAATGAATAATTATAACAATAATAATAATAACAACAACAATAATCATGTATCCATCCAGATGCCTTTTAAATGTTGTAAATGTACCAGTTTCCACCACTTCCTCTGGCAGCTCGTTCCATATATACATCATCTTCTGTGTGAGAAAGTAACCCCTGGGTCCTTTTTAAATCTTTGCCCTCTCACCTTAAACCTCTGACCGCTAAGCTTTGGACTCTCCTATTGTGGGAAAATACCTTGGCTATTCATCCTATCTACACTCCTCATGATTTTATAAACTTTTATTAGGTCACCCCCTCACCCTCTGATGCTCCGGGGAACAAAGCTCTAGTTCAAACCCTCCAGTTCTGGCAACATCCTTGTAAATCTTTGCTGCACCTTCTCAAGTTTAACGACATCCTTCATATCCTAGTTGTCTTGCTAACAATCTTGAAATTGTGATCCGAGATATTGAGATACCAACCAGTGGAAACAGAATACAGAGGAACCTCGATTATCTGAAGGACACTGGTGGGGAGGATTTCATTTGGTTAATTGAATTCTGGGTAATCGACTGCTGGATAACATAGTTTAACCAAGCATCGGGACCTTACGATCTTGCCGGTTAATCCGATATTCGGATAATTGAATGCCGGATAATTGAGGTTCCTCTGTACCCTTCTTTACCCTGTCAAAATTATCCATAATTTTGAACACCTCAAAAAGGTTACCTCTTGATCTTCTCTGCTCCATGGAGAATAAGCCCAACCTCTCTAGCCCTTCCTTCAAGCTAAAATCCTTCATTATTGGTATCATTTCAGTAAGCCACCTTTCAAATCTGGGGCTTTAAAATCCTTGGAGTAGATTGAATATATTGAAATAGATTTCAGAGCTAGTTTGTTCTTTTCTTGCCCTTGTTACCATTGTGCCCTTTTATTTTGTGTTCTCTATTCCTTTATTTTTCACTGTTGTGTTTAATGTGTTTATTTGTCAAATTAAGAAATACAGACCTGTCGTATCAAATTATACAGTTATGCAGTTATACAGAGCCTTGTTGAGGCCACACGTCGTGTATTGTGCAGTTTTGGTCTCCTAGACTGAGGAGGGACATCTTTGCTACTAAGAGAGTCCAGCGAAGGTTCACCAGACTGATTCTCGAGATAGCAGGACTGATATAATAGGAAAGGTTGGGTCAACTGGGTTTGCACTCACTGGACTTTAGAGGAATGAGGGGGTTCTCATAGAAACATATAAACCCCTGATGGGACTGGACAGATTGGATGTGGGAATGATGTTCCTGATGTCAGGCAAGTCCAGAACTAGGGGTCACACTCTAAGAATAAGGGATAAGCCATTTAGGACTGAGATGAGGAAGAATTTCTTCACTCAGAGTCGTGAACCTGTGGAATTCTCTCCCACAGAAAGCTGTTGGAGCCTGTTCATTAAATATATTCGAGGGAGCTGAACATGGCCTTTGTGGCTAAAGGGATCAAGGGGCATGGAGAGAGGGTGGGAATGAGATACTGAGATTGCATGATCAACCATGATCATATTGAATGATGGTGCATGTTCAAGGGGCCAAATAGCCGAAGGCCCTGCACCTATTTTCTATGTTTCTGTGTTTCAGCCACTAGAGGGTACTTGCACCAAATAAGCGAAATAATATCACATGGGCTTCCCTGAGATTTCACACTGAATTGGGGAGATAAAATGGCAGAACCAAACATCCCTTACAAAGAGATAAGCTTGCTTTGTTCACAAAATCAGTTTTTGATACTTAGATAGCTACATATTTTTAACAGGAATGCTCTGCATTTAAATTGAAATTAGCCTCTGATGTTTAAATTCACTTTTAAATCTGTAAAAAGCCTTTTAACTGCTATATCTTAATTTTTAAATCAGGAAGCCATCTGATAGGTTTTTAAAAGAAAGAGATACAAGACTTTTGGCCAGAAAGAACTTACATTTTAAATAGAAGAAAGTCCAGACAGCCTCCTGGCTTCTAATTAGCAGATCTGTACTCATCAAAAATATAAACACTTCAAATGCATTCACATACAGAACTCTCTAATCTTCAATGAGAATTCCAGGAAGATGGTATCATTTGTAATCTGCAATGCCCTCACAATCTACCAAAGGTGCAGTGATGGGATTGTTCCCGTCAGTGGGATATATAAACCCGCTAACCTTGCAGGACACCTTCCCACTGTGTCCCTTCTTGCAGCTCTTGTCTCTCAGGTGCCCTGTAGACTAAGGACAGTGTCTGTGCTTTTGGCTGCATGTGAGAGAGAGACAGCAATGGCATTTCCATAATGGCATTCCTCTTGCTCCAGTTCTTGCTCTGTTTGAATGGCCTGGCCGAGTATCCTAAAGGAGAAAGGCACAACAGGACAACTGTAGTGAGGACAGGCAGGGAAAGCAAAAGCTGCCTGCCTGCTTACACACTTGCAGCTTGTGAGTCAGGGACTATTGTGACAGGAGCAGGGTGTGGGACATGAGAAGGGCCAGGAGGAAGGAGGATATAGTCTTCTTCAAGGCTGGCAGCTCTGCTACTGGTGACAGCCTCCCCATTGATAGCAACCACCTTCTTCTCTGCAGCTGTGCTGCCATCTGCAGCTTAGTTAATGTGGCCCCTATAAGTTTCAGACTCATGTTCAATAGAGAGTATGGTGTCAGTGCAAGTTGTGCAATCTGTTGGGATGATGTGTTCAACATGGTTCAATAGCTGGCAAAGTATGCAAGATAAGAGATGTAGCTATGAGGTTTGCAGCAGTGCTAAAGTCAAACGGTGAGGTGAAGCTATGAATATTAGACATGAGTAGTGATTAATAAAGATTGTTAATAAGTAGGCGAATAAGTGTGTATTGAGCTTTGGTGAAACTAATCATGCATTTGGAGGTGGAAGCAGTTTTAGCAACAACCATTGATTTCTTCTGTTAGATCATTGAATATTTCTGCAGCATTGGGTCCAGTCCTCAGGGCTTGACTCCTGGGATAGAGCCATGGCTATCTGGTCCCATGGTCTTTGCCAAATTTGCCTTGAAGGATTATAGGCCCCTTATAGATAGAACACACCTGTCCTCCTCACCACTCTTTCACCAAGCTGTCCTGGGCAGCTCTCTGGCATGTTATGCCCTAATATTTATTCAGACCCTCTTCAACAACCATATCAAGAGTCTGCTCCAGCTACATTGGATAGTACAGAAACCTAGCTCCCCTATTGAACCACGCAAACACTCAACAGTGGATTCTGCCTCTCCCTATATCTGTAAACTAATCCAGCATTACAATGTTCTGCGGTACCTGCTCTGCTTTCATTCAGCTTTTTCAAATATTTCGATTTAACTGCTGTACAACTGACTCAATCTGGAACTAAGTCATTACCAGTTAAGCAATCAGATACAGTTACTTGAAATCTTTGTTACAAAGCTTAAAATGTAACTAATGATTTCTCTTCCCAAATTTGTATATATGTAGGTAAACATATATGGATTTTCATTTTATCACCCAAAAACAAAACTAAAAGCTATTGGTTGTTCAATTTATACCACAGATATCCCCTACACCACAAAACATTCTCAGTAGTTTATTCTGTTGAAAGAGATTGTGAATACACTATTCAGCAAACAATTAAGTCAGATAGAAATCAATTACTAAATAGTTAAAAATCACACCACAACACCAGGTTATGGTCCAACATGTTTAATTGGAAGCACTAGCTTCCAATTAAACCTGTTGGACTCTAAGCTGGTGTTGTGTGATTTTTAACTTTGTACAGACCAGCATCTCCAAATCATAATTATTAAATAGTTAGCAAAAAATGATGTAAAAATAGTACCACTTAATAATTGTGCATCTAATGCAGCATGTTAAAGTTTATATATTCAACACGTCGGAGGCTGAGGGGTGACCTAATAGAGGTTTATAAAATCACGAGAGGCAATAGTTAAGGTGAATAGACAAGGTCTTTTCCCTGGGATGGGGGAATCCAGAACTAGAGGGCATAGGTTTAAGGTGAGAGGTGAAAAATTTAAAAGGGATCTGAGGGGCAACTTTTTCACGCAGAGGGTGGTGTGTGTATGGAATGAGCTGCCAGAGGAAGTGGTGGAGGCTGGTCCAAATACAAAATTTCAGAGGCATCTGGATGGGTATATGAATAGGAAGGGTTTACAGGGAAATGGGCAAGTGCTGGCAAATGGAACCAGATTAGGTTGGGATACCGGGTCGGCATGGACAAGTTGGACTGAAGAGTCTGTTTCTATGCTGTACGTCTCAATGACTATGACTTTATGACATCCAGTCATATAAAATAAAGTTGAATTCTTAACTGAATACAAACTTACATTCTGATTGTACTACTTAAAAATGTATTTACATTAATTGGACATATACAAAATATTCCACTTTGTGTTAAACCATGATATAAAACTAAACAAATACATCAATGTGACAAGTGGAATTAAGAAGGAAAGGTTGTTACCATGCCAAATCACAGTTGTTTCAGGGATGTTGGCCAAATACAGAACAACCTCAGTTATCTGAACATCAATTATCTGAATTTTGGATTATCTGACCAAGATCTCAAGGTCCTGTAAAAACGTTACACCAAGGAAGTGTTGCCAACATTGGTGCGATGATTGCGATTGGGAAATCGGAATGCATCAGCAAGGAGGATGTGAGTTGACTGCAACAGCATATGGGATTTTAAATGGTCGAGTGGTTATGGAGTGGGGCGGGAGGGTGTGGTTGGAAGGATGGTCAGAAGAGCTTTTCAGTAATCAAATAAGATTGCAAAGACATGGATAGGATTTCAGCTAGTCTGAAATGGTGAGAGTGTTGTCAGAATTGCGATGAGAATTTTGAAGGCTGGCGAATGAAATGAAATCAGGATGAGTGAGGAGTTTGTATTGGGTGATGAAATGGCTGGTTTTGGTATTTCCAGTGTTTTAATTGCAGAAAATTATGGCCAAGCAAAATTGCCAAAAATATCCACCTTTATTAAGTTGTAACTAATTTTAAGCTAGTAAGTATTTAAAATTAAAAATTACTTCCACGTTAGACGTAATTATTTTGACTTTTATACCTGCTGTGAGGCATAAAGTTGCGTCTAAAGATATATTCGTCCAAGATTGATAAAATTGCTGCCAACAATATATCTTTAATAGATGCCTTATTTGAAGTGTACACCAAGCTGTGATTGGAGCAGTGGAGCAAAGAAACACAAGTACCTCAAGCAAAAGTAACTATATATTTTCTTCAACAAATAACAACCGACCTCCACCTCAATGCATCTTATTTATACAAAAAGTGATTTTATTTGTAAAATATGAATTTTTAAGCAATATCCAGTGTACACATTTTATCGATCGAATGAAATAAAAACTCTGTAAACGTGCCTTTTTACGCAATTATGTTCATTATGGCTTTCTTTGCTTACGGTCAGATCAGTTATCCAAACAATCAGTTATCCTAACAAAACACTCCCCGCCCATCTTGTTTGGATAATCAAGATTATTCTGTACTTGAACTGGGGAGAAATTATGAGCTAACATTTGCCATAATATATTCAACCAGAAGAGGGCATGAGGCACCATGAAGCCGTGCTTTTGCGTCCTAACATTGACAAAGGACAATAATCAAACCTTTTTCTATCTCTTTTTTCCTTTTGTTAACTGTTTTTAATTCCCTAGTCTCTTATTCTAGATTTGAAGCCTGAAAGAATGCAGGTTTCTTGAGATGTTCAACATTAGCGTGACTCAGAGATGAAACTTATTTGCTGGTTAATTCCAAACTGTGTTCCACTGATAGGCTATAATTATCTGATACCGTCAAGGGCAAAATAATCCTATGACTAATGCATTAGCTGAAATTGAGAAAGCTGACAAATACACCTTCCCTGTTTGTGTAGTGTCAGACACGCAGGATAATTTAAATGAAGACATTTTAAATATTAAGGGATTTACAATTTTATGTAAAATTTATTTAACTTGTTACCTATTCCAAAATCTATCTTTTGATTTTGACAATTTCTCATAGTAAAAAATAGAAATTAAGAAATTTTTGTTAATAGTGGTTATTCCAGTGGATCTACAGTCTGAGACTTTATTTAGCAGAGCAAGACATTATTAACATCTATTCCACGATATCACAAAGTCTTAAAGATGCTAACATACAAAACGAGATCAGTTAGCAAAGGCTGCATAATGAACTACTGGTTCAATAATTTGCTGGTTGTGATCTACCTGGTGACAAGAAAATCTTTCAAATTTTGAACTTTATTCATTTTGATGAAGTTTTATGCATGTCAGTAAGAAATTGTTTTTTCTCTCATTCTGATAGAGCTGACTGAAGGCATTCCATTTACTTGTGAGCTGAAAATCACAGTGAAAAATAATTCCATGAGTTATTTTATTGCAGGTGGCATATTCTTCAGTTAATTGGGTTAAGATTTTTGATCCAGGATTAATATTGGCTTCCAGTGTTGCTTGGTTACTTGTATTCATCTGACGCTATTTCCCAAATGTATTAATATAGGGAATTCCAGTTAATACCTGACATCATTAAGATGTTCACAGAATAGATGTGAGTTGCTAGGATATACTCAATGCTGGAATTTCTGTAGCTAAAAGCCTTGGACAAATATTAAACAGCCAACCTGAATATGATGTGATGTAGTTAAAATGACATGCAGGCTGCTATGATGCTGTATTACAAACATTGACAGCTACAATGCTATGTATGTTTCCAGAATGCCTCAAGTGTTCAATTTGATTGATGAACTCTGTAACACACCCTATCATGTAGCCACACTGTGAGCTATGAAATTACTCGAGGTGGTCCACTCTTGATGAATCTGCTGAAGTCCCAGCTCAACACTGTCACCAGAGATAATAAAGTGGAAAAAGCAAACTGCAGCCAACTAATCACATTCAAAAACCAGTCCTTACTTTCAGCTTTGCCTCAAGAAGGAAGTTGCAAGAACTTGGCATTGTAAGTGGGATCCTATTAGGCATTTAGAAGACTTGAATGGAGTATTCAGAAGGAAGAATGTACTGAAATGAGAGCTGAAACTTCCCATTTTGAAGTTAAGGTATAGCAGTGAGCATCTTAGTTAGCGTCATTTCCATCATTGTCCAGGGTGAGATCTTAGATGAAAATGTCCTTCACAGCTCATCTATGGAAGGAGATATTGTAAATCTTCTTCCATGAATCACCTCTGATTGTAAGTTCCTGCCATCACTGGATCTTCTGGGTTTGAAGGTTCTGATATACAATGATTGATATACATTTGTATTAAAAGCTTAATAGGGTTCTTTCCAAAGGCTTGTGTTAGGCATTAAAGGAATAGAACAGAGCAACAACTGCATCTCCTTTCCCTTTGCAGAACAATTTGGCATTTTACATCCAGAACATTCTTTGTCATTGAATATGACAACCTATTGCATTTTGCCATTCTGAACTCAGCATTAAGTTACTAAGTTTAAAAACTTAAAGTGAGACAGGATCTAGTGCGATACTGAAGGAAACAGAAATGGACTGAAGTTCAAATGTGCTACCAGAGAAATGAGACAACTTAAATGCCAGTCTATGTGAAGATGTTTATGGAAGTTTTAGTCAGTGGGAAGGAAAGTTGAGCAAAGTGAATATCGTCCATTCAATTTTTTAAATTTAAAATTAGCTTGGCATGAAGAACAATACAGTAAAAGCAGGTAACTGGTAATAAATCAATCAATCAGCATAAAAACCTCATACTTGTTTTTAAGTTTCTCTGTAGCCTCACCTCTGTTACCACCAGAAATAGCGTGGGAATCAATGAATCTTTTTCTGGGAGACAGGCAGTGACTGGTGGTGTATCACAGGGATCAGTGCTTGGGCCACAACTGTTCATTATATTATGTGAAGGACTTGGATGAGGGAACCAGATGTTAGATTTCCAAGATTGCTGATGCCACAAAATCAGGTGGGATTGTGAGGAGGATGCAAAGAAGCTTTAGAGGGCTTAAACACATTGAATATGTGGGCAAATACATGGCAAATACACTATAACATGAATAAATGTGAAGTTATGTACATCGGTGTGAAAACTAGAAAGGCAGAGTATTATTTAAGGGTGATATATTGACAAGTGTGGATATCCAAAGGGATCTGGTGTCCTTGCACACCAGTCAATAAAAGTAAACAGCTAGGTGCAGCAAGCAATTAGGAAGACAAGTGGTATATTGAATTTCATTGCAAGAGATTTGAGTTCAAGAAGTAGGAATGTCTTACTGCAATTAAACAGGGCCTTGGTGAGACCTTACCTGGAGTATTTTGTGCAGTTTTGATCTCGCTGTATAAGAGAGATGTATTTCCCATAGTGGGAACCTAGTTAAAGTTCACTGGGCTGAATCCAGGATTGTGACACTATCATATGAGGAAAGATTGGTTCAACTTTAGGAGGATGAGAGTGATCTGATTGAAATGTGTAAAATTCTAACAGGGCTGGACAGACCAAATTATGGGGCATGTTTCTCTCTGCTTGGAAAGTCTAGAACCAAGGGGCACAGTCTCAACATATGAGGTAGGCCATTTAGAACTGAGATGAGGAAACAGTTCTTCTATTGTAGGATGGTCAATCTGTGAATTTCATTACCACAAGAGGCTGAGAAGGTCAGATCACTGGGTATATTCAAGAAAGAAATAGAGAAATGTTTAGATATTAAAGGCATCAAGGGGTATGGAGAGAAAGTAGGAATGTGGTGTTGAAGTGGGGAATCAGCCATGATCATAGTGAGTAATGGAACAGAGTTAAAGGGCTGAATGGCCTTCTCCTGCTCCTAAATTTCATGTTGCTATAAGGATATCCAGACCCACAACCCTCTGAGCTACCTACAGTCATCTAATTTTAGCCCCTTGAGTATCTTCAATTCTAATCACTCCAGCATTGGTGCTGTGCCTTCATAGCCTGGCTCACAGCTCCTGAAGCCCCTCCTTAAATCTCTCTGCCTTCCAATCACTCTCTCCTCTGAAATACAGATGGCTGTTGTCATATATTGGAAAGGAGTTAGTTGACCTATGTAAAGAACTGTTAGAATATCTTTATTTTACACTGTCCCTTCAGCTAGTGCCCATGTGCTAATCTAATCTAAAGAAGGTGGCACAGTGGCTCAGTGGTTAGCACTGCTGCCTCACAGTGCCAGGGACCTGGATTCAATTTCTGCCTCGGGCAACTGTCTGTGTGAAGCTTGCATATTCTCCCCATGTCTGTGTGAGTTTCCTCTGGGCGCTTCAGTTTCCTCCCACAATCCAAAGATGTGCAGGTTAGGTGAATTGGCCATGTTAAATTGTCCATAGTGTTAGGTGCATTAGTCAGGGGTAAATGTAGGGGAATGAGTCTGGATGGGTTGATCTTCAGAGGGTTGGTGTGGACTTGTTAGGTCAAAGGGCCTGTTTCCACACTGTAGGAAATCTAATCTAAGTCCAGTCAAAATCCTGTGTTAACAATAGCTATTGTCAACAATTGAACTTTCAATGCCATAGGTATGGGTGAACGTTATTGTTTTTAAGATATGGGTATCCATTATATTCCAATGCTGAAGCTGCACAACTGCAGAATAACTTTTCTTTAATTTTGATGTTTACTTTGAAAGCAAAGCAGCATCAAGATTTCTTCTGTTACTGTGACAAGCAGGGAAGTATGGACACACACTCGAGAAACATGTATACAGTTTCACCATTTCGAGCAGTGCACAGAGTAAATTGTCCTAGTGTTTGACACGCAGGAAGTAAACAGATAAATCTAAGAAAAAGGTGTTATATCCCTTTTGTATTTTGCTTGCCTTCCCTTTGCCTGATAGAATGGATCAGTGATGGAAGCATCTACAATGCTTCTGTCAGTGCTCTTATAGCCTCCAGCTAGTACTAGATCACTGCATGTTCCCACAGACTCAGTTAGATGTTGAACTTGACTCAATGTTGTGTTCAACAACTTTCCAAGATCAGCACCTCATTTTCTATCATAGAGAAGTAAGCCAAATGTAACTGTCAGCATTATCTGAGCCATGAACAAATAATCCCACACAGCATTAACTAGCCGAGAATGCACAGCAGTAACCTCAGACCATTTGAAGTGCATTCATTCTGTTCTGAGATAGGTCACACGAACCCAAGGTTAGATGGATTGGATGTGTGAGTGCGTGTGTATGTGTGTGTGTGATGTTAGTAGCCCTGGTCCAATCCAATCCTTGCCCATTCCATTGCTGAGGTATTGTATTTTAGAGCCCATGATTTTGGACCTGTTTTAGGAGAAGGTGTTTTCATTGCACCTCAGAGAAGGCATGGGAAAAGCCTAGTCTGGAATTGGAAGTTTTCTGACATGTATGTTAAAAAACATCACATATCAGAGTATAGTGGTGTTTGGTACATTAAATATGTATTTAACACAATAATTAAAGATCATTTTCTTTCAGAAAAGGTAACTAACTGTTAAGTTGAGCAGCATTATAAAAGTATTCAGATGTGTGTGGGAATTTCATCCATTGGGTAAAGAGTTTTTCTGCAGTCAAGAAAATTGAGATTAACATTCCAACGTGTTATCTTGTGCCTGTGAATTAATCTTTCATTTGGTTGAAAGGTCAGTCATCTGTTCAGAAGCTGCTTTTATCCTGTCCATTTCCAGATAATCATTCTGAGAATTATATAGAATCATAGAGTCATAGAGATGTACAGC
>NC_057739.1:25149412-25154580 GCF_004010195.1 Chiloscyllium plagiosum
TTTCTCATCCTCCATCTTGGATTACCCAGAATCGTTTAGGAGAAAGTGTTAGACATCAGAATCGACAGTGTGGTGCTGGAAAAGCACAGCAGGACAGGCAGCATTTGAGGAGCAGGAGAATCGACGTTTCAGGCAAAAGCCCTTTATCAGGAATCCTTATATAACTTACAATGGTTATCAAATCATTGTTCTAATATTCTGAATTAAACTATTCTGCCCAAACAGTATGAATCTGGTCTGGCATAAAAACCTTTGTCCTGAATGCAGTTCAAATTAACTACAAATCCAAAATTAGAACTTCTGTGTTTGAAAGTGCAACTCCATACTTTACAAATATGATGTAGCGATGATTAATCTAATTGGTTGATGGTGATGCCCAATATCAACATCTGAATGTTTAAATAATTTGTTAATTTGTTATCTTAATAGAGACATCCCTGTTTAAATAACGGCTGAAGAAATTCACTCATTAATCTTGCTAAGAGCAATTTGACCTCATATTTTAAATGTATTCTGATGTTTATTGCAGTTTAATGAAAGCCTTAGAGTGGATTTTTAATGAGTTGTCACATGCTGGCCAGCTATCTACATTTTAAAGGCAACATTTCAATTAATATGAATGTTTAACCAGTAGTAACTAATCAGATCAGTGGGAGTGTGCTGTCAATACAAGTCTGAGGCCTGGAGACAGTCAGAAATATTGTCCTCTGAAGCTAGATGTCTGCAACATTCAAAACCACAGTACATATCAAAAACAATAAAAATAAATGACCTGATTATTTAAAATGCAAAATTCAAATGAAATTAATTTACATGTTTATCACATTCTTACATTTACAGCACAGCTAGTATTGGATTTCTGAATTCCAATTAGTTTACAACATAGATGCTAACTATGACACAAGATGCTGTTAATAATGATAGCTGAATATCACACTATGAATCCTTGTTACTATACAATTACTCTTGTTACTATATTAACACCACATAATTTTCTAACAATTAACTAGGACCATGAAAATGTTGAAAATGATTTTAATCTGATGTCAGTGGGTTAGGTTTCTTCTTCTGTCTGACCATATAATCACGGTGTAAAATGACTATCATAGACCTAGCAGTAGACTATAATTTGACTTTGTCTGCTGCTAGATGTAAAGGCAAATGGAAAAGAAATCAAATGAAATTCACTTCAGGCCACTGTAATCCAAATCAGAGTGTTGTAAATGGGATACAGATTTAAAGGACACTAGTTCAGCCTGTCCTCATTCAGCTCAGATTCAAACCATGAATGAACAATTAAAGTCACTTGTTTTTGATGATCTAATAAGTAACCAGTCACCCTGATTATGAAAGTAGGGATTTAAGGCAAGTTGATGCAAAGTACTAAACTGTCTTCTGTTCTTTGTTCTTTGTCTGTTCCTTGTGTGAGAAATTCTGATGGACAGTTTAGGCTTATTTCCCCTATTAATTCAATTCTTTAGGCAGGTTTTTAAATGGATATGCATCACTCCCTCCCAACACATGCAAGATCCCGTTCAATATGGAAATTACTGCCTTATGGCAATTGTAATGTTAACACACTCATTAATACAAGATCCATAGATATGTTAAATGCAGCTATAGCAGACATTTCGATATCTGACATGTCTTTCTTAAATGGACCATTGGAAACTGCTCAACAAAGACTAAGCAACCTGCCCCACAAAAAAATCATCTAACCAGCTCCTTCTCATCCTCCCCTCTGGTCTCCGAACAGGACTGAACTGCAGACCTAACTCTGAGCGGAACATTGTCCAACATCAAATTCCAACAGTGCAGTGCCCATCACACAGTGTGCCAGGACCATTCAAATAAGGCCATAACTCTGAAACAGATCCAGTGCTCTTGCCAATGACCTCAGGGCAGATGCTCTACCATCTCCCATTCTCTCAGTTAATGGTTTCATATGGTGAAATGAAACAGAAATCTCTCTGCGTTCTCACTATTCAGCTATTTGCCACTCTCCTTCTTAATATACCATTCCCTGCTTTGATTGGCATCATGTTGAGTTCCACACATATTGCCACCAGCACACTGTCTAACTTCCCCTTTTGCATAAGGCAGGTGGGACAATCCAAATCCCGTAATAATCTGTAGATTACTAGTGATTTAATCAGTCTGTGACAGACTTCTTTCACAATGTTGCAAATATGGGACAGACATCAATTCTAGATGAATATCATTTTCACGTTACCAACATAGCAAGTGAAGAAAATGAAGCATAAACATTGCAATAAAAATTAAGTAAATTGGAATGGTATTTTCTGTTTTTCCAATTGACTTTGATGAATGAATTCAAAATAACCCTATCAGAATGGTGCTATCCATTTTAGCACATATGGAGCCTACACATGTGTGCCAAGCTGGCAAAGGTTTTACTGTGAAGTAGTTGTCAATTAATGCTTAACTTATTGGTGTCAATGTAGTGCAAAGTGTACCGAGTGGCCTGGCATCAACTGGCTTACCTGCCAATGTTTGTATGAGCTCACAAGCTCCATATGTGAAATTAACATTGATAATTGTGTGAACAAGCTTTGCAACCTGGACTGCCAAGTGTGTGATGATTGGATCAGTGCCTTATGTGTGCCTGCAAGCCAGACCTTGCTGGTATGTTTTTATTCAATTGCCTGAACTGAAGCAATCAGTGCATTTGGGGGCTAGCAGTCAGTCATTGCTGAGAAACTTTCTTGCACAGCGGAACTGTCATTTATGAAGCATCCCAGAAATGACAAATGACTATAACCTTACCCACTCCACAGGATTTTAAAGGAGCATGTGCCATATCTGTATGTCGGCGCTTTCACAGAAGTGGCAGGCACACAGGCTGTGGGTTCATTACATGCATTCCCAACACTGACAATCAGTGAATAGGGGTTCAAGTGTTCTCTGTGAAGTTTGATCCTGTTTCTCTGAGCAATATTTGATGTGAGCTCTTACTTTAGGGGGAGAATCAGATTTATTATAAGGTACAATGAAGTACTAACCAACACTTTATTTGGCTTTAGATAAAGTGTGTTATGGGAATTGTTTGAGAGATCTGAAAGATAGCTGTATGTGACATATATAAGCTGCTGTCACTCCATCTACAATACCATGAAATCCTCAGTGAGACACTGTGACGGACATTTACCATTACATCTCTCAGCTAGCTAGCCTGGAGAATGATTCTCTGTTCATCATTTGTAACTTTAAACACAATATAAAAAACACATGTTCTATTATTAGAGACTAGTTAGCAATGAAATTGTCTTGCCTGATGTCAGTAATTGGTCACTGTCTTTCAACTCCATTCTATTGAATGTTTATCCTGCAGCATATAAAATCAACAGATGGTAGATTTTTCCCTCCATAAACATCAAAGTATTTTTGTAACATTTCCAATGCTAAGATTAGAATTAGAATAACATAAAAGTACTATAAGATATTAGATTTTAATTTGTACAAAAGTTACAACCTGGTGGCTCAGTGGTTAGCACTGCTGGCTCACAGTGCCAGGGTCCCAAATTCAATTCCAGCCTCGGGTGACTGTTTGTGTGGAGTTTGCACATTCTCTCCACGTCTGTGTGGGTTTCCTCTGAGTGCTCTGGTTTCCTCTCATAGTCCAAAGATGTGCAGGATAGGTGGATTGTTTATGCTAAATTGCCCATAGTGACCAGGGACGTGTGGGTTAGCTAGGGTAGATGTGGAGTTATGGGATACGGTGAGGGTCTGGGTGGGATGTTCTTTGGAGGGTCAGCATGAACTCGATGGGCTGAATGGCCTGCTTGAAAATGTGTTGCTGGAAAAGCGCAGCAGGTCAGGCAGCATCCAAGGAGCAGGAGAATCGATGTTTCGGGCATGAGCCCTTCTTCTCCTGCTCCTTGGATGCTGCCTGACCTGCTGCGCTTTTCCAGCAACACATTTTCAGCTCTGATCTCCAGCATCTGCAGTCCTCACTTTCTCCTGAATGGCCTGCTTCCCCACTTTAAGGATTCTATGATTTTATGATACAATACAAATTAATTGGTTCCTTCCAGATTATATAACTCTACTTTGAAGTACATTGTACATTGACACGATAAGGCTATTTCTGTGAGATATTAGGTCTAACTGAAGTTGGGATAAGTACTCAGTTGAGCTCTGTTTGCAATTTTCTGTTGTTTTACTTTCCTTTTGTAATTTGGAATCATATTTGAGAAAGACACAGCACTGTAAGGAACAGGTGTTTTCTTAGAGTTGTACAGCAACCTTTCGTTCAACTTCTCAATGCAGACCAAGTTTCCCAAACTAAACTAGTCCCATTTGCCTGCATTTGGCCCATATCTCTCTAAACCTTTCCTATTCATGTACCTGTCCAAATGTCTTTTAAATGTTATAATTTATGGCTCATTATCCAAGTTTGCAAAATTAGGAATTTAGAGTCATAGAGGCACAGAGATGTACAGCATGGAAACAGACCCTTCGGTCCAACCCGTCCATGCCGACCAGATATCCCAACCCAATCTAGGCCCACCCGCCAGCACCCGGCCCATATCCCTCCAAATCCTTCCTATTCATATACCCATCCATATGCTTCTTAAATGTTGCAATTGTACCAGCCTCCACCACTTCCTCTTGCAGCTCATACCATACTCGTACCACCTTCTGTGTGAAAATATTGCCCCTTAGGTCTCTTTTATATCTTTCCCCTCTTTTATATCTTTCACCCTAAACCTAGTTCTGGACTCCCCGACCCCAGGGAAAAGACTTTATCTGTTTACCCTATCCATGCCCCTCATAATTTTGTAAACCTCTAGAAGGTCACCCCTCAGCCTCCAATGCTCCAGGGAAAACAGCCCCAGCCGGTTCAGCTTCTCCCTATATAGCTCAAATCCTCCAACCCTGGCAACACCCTTGTAAATCTTTTCTGAACCCTTTCATGTTTCACAACATCTTTTGATAAGGAAGGAGACCAGAATTGCACACAATATTCCAACAGTGGCCTAACCAATGTCCTGAACAGCCGCAACATGACCTCCCAACTCCTGTACTCAATACTCTGACCAATAAAGGAAAGCATACCAAACGCCTTCTTCACTATCCTATCTACCTGCGACTCTACTTTCAAGGACCTATGAACCTGCACTCCAAGGTCTCTTTGTTCAGCAACA
>NC_057739.1:25156968-25267885 GCF_004010195.1 Chiloscyllium plagiosum
CTGGAACATTAAGCTGCCAGTCCTGCCCATCCCTGAGCCATGTTTCTGTAATTGCTATGATATCCCAGTCCCATGTTCCTAACCATGCCCTGAGTTCATCTGCCTTCCCTGTTCGGCCCCTTGCATTGAAATAAATGCAGTTTAATTTATTAGTCCTACCTTGTCCCTGCCTGCCCTGACTGTATGACTCGCTTCTGTTCTCAACTGTACCCATCTCAGATCGATCTCTTTCCTCACTATCTCCCTGGGTCCCAACCCCCACCTTACTAGTTTAAATCCTCCCGAACAGCTCTAGCAAATTTCCCTGCCAGTATATTAGTCCCGTTCCAGGTTAGGTGCAATCCTTCCTTCTTGTACAGATCACTTCTACCCAATAAGAGATTCCAATGATCCAAAAATGTGAATCCTTCTCCCATACACCAGCTCCTCAGCCATGCATTCACCTGCTCTATCCTTGTATTCCTGCCCTCACTATCTCTTAGGACCGGGAGTAATCCAGATATTACTACTCTCGAGCCTAACTCTCTGTAATCACCCTTCAGAATCTCAACCTTTTTCCTTTCTTATGTCATTGGTTCCAATGTGGACAATAACCTCCTGCTGGCCCCTCTCCCCCGTGAGAACATCCTGCACCGTCTCTGAGACATCCTTGATCCAGGCACCAGGGAGACAACACACCATTCTGCTTTTTCGCTGCTGGCCACAGAAACGTCTGCCTGTACCTCAGACTAGAGAATCCCCTCACACAATTGATCTCTTGGAAGCCGACGTACCCCTCATTGCATTAGAGCCTGATCTCTTGGAAGCCGACGTACCCCTCATTGCATTAGAGCCAGTCTCAATACCAGAAACTTGGTTGTTTATGCTACGTTCCCCTGAGAATCCACTTTCCAAAACAGCATACCTTTTTGAAATGGGTATATTCACAAAAGACTCCTGCACTAGCTGCCTACCTCTCTTACCCTTCCTGGAGGTAACCCATCTATGTGACTGTATCTGAGACTTTCCCCCCTTCCTATAACTGCCATCCATCACATACTGTTGCTGTTGCAAATTCCTCATTACTTCTAACTGTCTCTCCAACCGATCCATTCGATCTGATGAGATTCGCAGCCAGCAGCATTTATGGCAGATATAATCCGCGGTAACCCTTAAACTCTCTTTAAACTCCCACATCTGACAAGAATTACATTTCACTGCAAAGGCCATTTTTGCTCCTTCACAATCTACAGACCCAGAAAATAACACCGTCTTATTCTTCTACAAACATTTTCTTCTATTTTGCATTTGAATGCACATGGAGGAGAGTTGGTACAGGCACTCAATCCATTTCCATTCAACGTTCCTCTGTGAGTCCAGCACAGACGCTAACCTAAACCCAAACACAGAAGGGTCTTCGTGAATGTAGTTTTGAGTTCAAAATGCTTAGAATGGAGACTGATCTGCTTACTAGATACAAAACAGAAAACTTAAGAAAGCTAAATAGAAGAAATGGACACATTCTTGAAACTCATTATCAATTCATTTAAAACAATTCACAACAGAAAGAGTGTTTGTAATGTAATAAATGCATTATATTGGATCAGTATCTAATTTCTAATGGTCAGGACTTAAAACAGTTTGAATGAAATCCAAAGTGAACATAACTGTTGCAGATTGTTGTCCCACTGTTTATGAATACAAACTGCTTGATTGTTTCAAGAAAAAGGCGTCTCATCAAAGAATCCCTGCAGAATAACAGCTTTACTACTGAGGGTTACTGTTGCACAGAGCTAGTGTCACTGCCTCTGGGCCAGAAGATCCCAGATTCACATTTTTCCTGGGGGTGTGTCACAACGTGCATGAACAAGTTGATTAGACATATCTATACTCTTATGACCAGTGACCCAGCCTTGATATTCCTTATGGGTAAATCAACCAATATGATAGTTCATTACAGCAATGCAACAAAAAGAATTGTATTGATATGGCAAAGCTCTGCATTGTTGATACATGTCTTTGAGACCACAAGGTAACTGCTGAAGATACAGAAGCCAATTAAACATTAAATGGTCTTGCGCACTTTCTGGGCTGGGATTTAAACACTAGCGATATGTTTCTTACTAATTTATTACCAGCCAGCAATTAAACATTGGCAGTGTTTATTTGTACTGCAACACTAGGGAATGCATTTCTTACACAAGGCAGAAAGTTAGAGAGTAATGTGTTGTAATTCATTGTTACATGTATTTATGAAATCAAAATCACACGACTCTGCTTGTGGCCCAACCGCAAGTGGTTTCAAATAAACCTGTTGGACTATAACCTGGTGTTGTGTGATTTTTGACTTTGTCCACTCCAGTCCAACACCAGCTCCTCCACATCATGTATTTACGAAAAATACAATAAGTGTGTCCAAGTCGCCATCATTAATCAGCACCATTTTGATTACCTAAATTATAAAAAAAGAAATAACGCATACAAAGTTAAGACAAATTTCATTTTTATTCCAACCGTGGGTTTCTTGTTTTCACAAGTGACTATGAGATGCTGCCTTACCCCATAGCCGTCCCAGAGCCATCCCTGAGACTGCAACACTGAGGGGGAAGTATGTTGAAGCAGCTCCTGCCTACACTGACAGGAGCCACAATGCCTCCTCATCACCACCAATGCTCCCGCCACCACCATATGCAAGAGACTGTCCAAACTCCCAAGGACCGGGTCCATTCTCAATTTCCGAGGAACGATCAGCCGACCAAATTAACTCCCAAGGACCGGGAGACCATTCATTCTGAAGCTGGCAAAACACAAAGAAAAGGAACCGGCCCCAATCCATTGACGCTGGAATAGCTACTCAAGCTGTGATCACCATGGCTACAAAGAATGGACCAGACCCACCGCTCAATAGCTTCCCACAACCCCTCTCCACCACCACAGCTGCAGAATGAAACAAAAAATGAACTTGATTCAAAAGTTAAATGAAGAAAAATAAAACTAAAAAAAAAGGACACTGTCGTTCATCAGAGAGGAAGCGGACAGGCTGGGAGTCCGAACACCTCCTAACCTGCCACCTCCGCCATCTTGAAAAGAATACAGCTGGTGTCTCAGAATTATTTGTACCATTCATCATAGAGAGACAGTCTAAATTAAGTATTGAGATGCAAACCAAAGCCTTTTTACCAGAGTAAATTAAAACACAATTATGCTATGATTGACTGTTCCACTTAGTGGGTGGCACGGTGGCACAGTGGTTAGCACTGCTGCCTCACAGCACCAGAGACCCAGGTTCAATTCCCACCTCAGGCGACTGTCTCCCCGTGTCTGCGTGGGTTTCCTCCGGGTGCTCCGGTTTCCTCCCACAGTCCAAAGATGTGCAGGTCAGGTGAATTGGCCATGCTAAATTGCCCGTAGTGTTAGGTATGGGGTAAATGTAGGGGTGTGGGTGGGTTGCGGGTTGGTGTAGACTTGTTGGGCCGAAGGGCCTGTTTCCACACTGTAAGTAATCTAATCTAAATGTTGTGTTTATTTGCCAGTCATTATTATTATAATTCTCATCAGAAACAGAATAATAGTGTTGCTTTTAAATAGGAATTTTTACAGATGTCCTCAAAAAATCTTTGAGAAGCATCAAATTGTATGGGCTTTGTTTATCTGACAATAATAATTAAAGTTAATTATTTTCTACAGAAGAAAAAGTTAAAGTCACCATAACCTTACCGCACCCTGTACTGCCCGCTCATTATGGAGACATGACCAGTGATGGTTTAACCTGAGGGTCACCTCACCTCTGGCATGGGGGGAAGATTAGGAATGAGAATCCTTTGTGATAAATTCAGCCAGTGCAGGAATTGAATTCACACTGCACAGCAAACTAGCCATCCAGCCAACTGAGCTAACCATTTTGTATGCTTCAGTGACTGGGCTCTGTGTCCAACACAATATTTTAGGGTTTTGAATATAAATAAATAAATAAACACTACATAAATGAACATAAAATATCAAAGAAGTTATTGCCCAATGTGGGGTCTCAAGATTCTGAGATTAAGAGGTCCATTAACTATTGAACAAACTAGCCAGACCTTGCTAGAATTGGGATTTGCTGATGTTCCTGCTGCTGACCAGGAAGGTGTCCAGCTCAGATTTCCATGTGCTGTTATATTTGAGGCCCAGGCAATCCTGATGAAAGTCCACAGTGAGCTTATATTGGGATGAGCAGGCTGTCTACTTGATAAAGGCTTAAATGTGGAATTTGGGATCCTGCAACCAATTGCAATTTTCAGCTACATAAAGATGGTTTGTGTATCCTGCCATTTCTGCTCTATTGTGGGCTGATTTCCACCTGGAATGAGAGACAGGCAGGTATGAAGGGATGTGAAAATGGAAGGCACAGATCTTACTTTTTGGTATAGGTGGGGAGGTGACTCTAGTGAGTGGGTAGCCAGTGCAAAGATCCTGCAGGGGATCATGGTGCCTGACAGTGAGTGATAGAAGATGATGTCAGTCAGAGGAGTGAAGCATGAGCCTTGGTGGAAGGTGGCTAGTAACAGAGATCGAGTGAGTGCGAGGTGTCCAAGAGAAGATAGTAGCACTTACACTGGCCGAGTTGTGAAGGTCATTGATCTCCTTCCTACATTGCTTGTTTAAAGGTATTTTCAGCTACATTGAAACCTGAAACAAATACTGAATTAACTAAATTACAACAGATGGATTTTGTTGCACCAATTGGGCAACAAAAACATGCCATGTGCTTTTCTAATTAATAATGTCCGCAGGCTTAAATGCTGGATACACTGCTCCTATAACTCAGGTAAAATAACCAATAAATAAACTGTAATTTTGCTGACATCTAGTTATTGTTTCCTAAAGAACAGCCTTTATTTAAGAGTATTAACAAATTATCAACTTTAACATGTCCTCTTTTAATCTAATCATTATTTAATGAATGAAAGACTGAGGGGGTATTGCATACAAATCTTTATATAAAATATGTTAGTAGCAACAATTAATAAGTGTCCAACAATTTCACATTATAGCTTGACAGTCTCTATGTCATTGCATGACTTGGAAGTTTCAACTTTGGCAGCAACGGTTATGTCCAAATACCTCACAGTTCCTGCAGACACTAGTAAAACCATTCTTGCCTGTCTGCACATAAAACTTGAATGCCAACCAGGATAGGTAAAACTCCCCAAGGGAGGGCAGTTTAAACCAGCAACAGATAGAGAGGTCAGAGGAGAGGTGACTGGGAATTGATGCTGGCTGAAATGAATTCCAGATGTTAGCTGTGACTGACAGGGATCTAGTACTGGAGATAATTTAAATCAACATTAGCTGAGACATCAGACAGGGACAGGGTGGTCTAGATAGCTATCTTCTATCAGGAAAAACAGATAATATTCCATCCATTGAGAGTTACAGGATCAGCTGTTATGTGACATAATGAATGGCTACTTAAAATGAGGCGCACCATAGAGGGGACCCACAATTACAGAGTCTGGAGACCAATCATTTTTCAAGCTTCAAATCTTCAAAGGCTTGAAAATTCTGAACATGCGACAAATATTCCTAGAAGCTCTGGTGATGGACACCATTTACTTAAGAACACTACCAGGATAGAATAAAGGAGTCCATTTTCCCATCTTACATGTGGCAGAGTTGGTTCCAGCCTATTTTCATCATTTGAGTAATTATTTGTTGCTTCCTTTTCATGAGTCGAACATATTTCTCATAACGGGAGAATTAATCCTGCACATCATACTCCTTCTGTGGGCAACTAATGTTTTGCTTAAATTTACCAGCAAACTTCTTGTTTTTATTTTTAATTTTTTTTACACATACTCCTCCCTATAATCATTAATATCAGAATATCCCTCACTTAAGGAACACAGCTCCTTTCTTACACATCCCAACTGGGATTTGCAAATTGGAAGAGTAGAGAAGAGGAACAGATTGAACATTCCTTGGCTATTGTATTCAAATGAATGATTTGAGTGAAAAGCCCAACATTAATTTATCTCTGCCCAGCACAAGGTGGTAACATTTATTTATTAATAAGATTGTGGATTGCAGAAGTCCATTGTTTCCTTGTATCTAAGTATTTGAATCTTGCAACCATGTCAAATATTTTACCAACATGTTTCAGTCTATCACACTGATTTACTAAGTCAACAATTATGTTGTGTGTACACAGTAATTTTGTCTGGTTACACAAAGTGGAAAAGCAATTAAAGAAGTTAATGAATAGTTTACCAAACATTTAGAATGTGTTGCTCTCAAAGGCGAAAATAGTACTTCAGAAAACAATCTCCCTTGTTGTCTTTTACCTTTCTATCCTCATTCTTGGATGTCAAAACACTTGATTGCCTGAGATAGAAGGCCAGTAAATTGTCTTTAGGTGGTTGCCTACACTATTTTGAATTTGTTGTCAGGAGTCATTAGATCACAGGGGAGTGAATGGGGGAGACCATTTGTAGATTAACTGTTCTGAAAATCTTGGGATTCAATCAAAGAAAACCTGGACTCTACCACCATGACTGATTCTGGAGGCTAAGGCTGCAATGAGGTCAGAAGCTCAATGGCCCTGGCAGAACCCAAACTGAGTGTCAGTGAGCAGGTTATTACTAAGGAAGTGTAGCTTGATAGCACTGCTGGTAATGCCTTCCATCTCTTTAGTGATAATTGAAAGTAGGCTGCTGGAGCAGTATTTGGCCAAGTTGGATTTATATACCGGACATAGTTGGCCCATTTTCCACATTGTTGGAAAGATACGAATGTTATAGCTGTAGTAGAGCAGCTTGGTTCAAGGCATGATAGGTTCTGGAGAGTAAGTGAATGTTACTATTAATAGAATGTTGTCAGTGCTCATAGCCTTGAGGTGACGGCATTGAAGATCTTCTAGTGGTTGATACAACTGAATTGCCATTTCAGCGTGCAGTTAGGAATTAATCATATTGCTGTAGGTCTGGAGTCACATTTGGACAATAGTTTTCTTTTCCCTAAAGGGCATTAGTGAATCGCATGGGATTTTACAACAACCAGCATCATTGGACTTCAAATTCCAGGTTTTTATTTGATTCACATACCCACTATCTGGTGTGATGGAATTCAAACCTAGGTCCCCAGTACATTACCTGGATCTCTGGATTACTAGTGTAGTGACTATGCGGTTCTACAATTGCCTCCTCTTCACATTTGCTCCTGGTAGTGGAGAGAACCTTCTCTTCTTGGTAGGTGCAAGTCTCACCTCTGGTCTCTCTACAGGTAATCAGCTCTTAACTGGAGTGGCTCAGTGGTTAGCATTGCTGCCTCACAGCACCAGGGACCTATGTTTGACTGCAGTCTCAGACAACTGTCTGTGTGGAGTTTGCACATTCTCCCCATGTCTGCGTGGGTTTCCTCCTACAGTCCAAAGATGTGCAGGTTAGGTGGATTGCTCATGCTGAATTGCCTCATAGTATCCAGGGATGTGCAGGTTATGTGGATTAGCATGGGAAATGTGGGGTTAAATAGGGTAGGGGTCTGGGTGAGATGCTGTTCGGAGGGTGGGCGCAGACCCGATGGGCCAAATGGCCTCTTTCCACACTACAGGGATTCTATGATAATAGGCTGCTGGGTAGCTGATCCTCACTTGAGTGGGCTCTCCCAACTGACATTCTAGCCACAGGGCAGGAGGAGAGCTGCATAAGGGATCCAGCAGCCCAATAAGTCCAGCTCATAGGATAGTAAAGCACAGGAAGCAGCTATTCTGCCAATCAAATCTGTTCTAGCTTTTTCACAGAGCAATCTCATTCTACCCACCTCCTCTTGTTATTCTTTTTATCGCTTTATTATTATTTATTTCCTTTTGATAATGTAGTGCGTGCACATGCAATAGCCTATCAGAGCCTGTCAAATTCCAACCAGTTCTTAGGGATTGAGGGGCTTGGTCCCTGTGTGTAAAAGGAGTGTCACATAAAACGGGCCCAACTTTAAATCAATCCATCAGAAAATGGGAGATCAAATAACTCTGTAAACCAGTATCCATGAGAGTTGAATGCATTGCTGTGTTTGGACCCGATCATTACGATGTGATTTTGTGCAGTTGATTTTTGTGATTTTGCATTATTGACAGAAGCAATCACGGTTGGTTCTCACATCTTCTCTCTATCTACCACGTGTCCCGATTTCCAGGGTGTTATTGTCACAGGCAGATACTATTCTAGGTCATTTACATGGATGAGAAAGAAACAAATCTGGGGGGTGGGTAGGACCTGGCCCAGAGTATCCGAACAGGCAATCTGAACTTGGCACAGAATTGGAGTTCAGGTGGTTAAGCTTCAACAGGTAGTGAGCTCTGAAGCAGAAGCAGGCTCTCTGCAGGGACCAGGGTGAGAGCAACTAAGATTGGCTTTTTATAGTCCTGGGGTTAGCTAAAACCAATTAGATACGTTTATCATCCAACTGAGGACACAAATTGGCGCTATGCAGTTTTGGTGGTTTATAAACATGGAATCACAAGTTTGGAGGTTTAATATTCTCTCCTGTCTGGGAGCTTGGATCTGCTTTCAGGCATATGAAGAATTTCCAAAGGGAGAGGAATCTATGCCTGTGTAGTTTCTGGGGCTGCTGACCCAAAAGGCAACTTATAGAAGAGATAAAGGAAACTGAAGAGAATAGTTTTCTTTGCTGCACTTGGCAGTGAGGTGCACAGGCTGTACCATTAGCTCTGACCTGCTTTTACACTGTAATAGGAGATGCTGCACTGTTTGTTACAGGACAGAGACTTTGAATGTTGTTATTAATCCTGAGAACCTTTTGTTTTTTAATTAAAATCTACCTTTAACCTTTTGCAGGGCCTCCAGCCAAAATGTGCACTTCCCATTTCAGAATAGCTGAGTCTGCAGTGAGAAAGCAGCTTGAGTTATTTGCTGGTGTAAAGATATTAGGTAGGAGGTGCTGGGAGTTATTACACTCCTGATTTCAAGACCAAATGCAAAGTTTTTTCTCGGATAGAAACTTTGCTTTCATTGTTCTATTTGGTGCTTTAGTCCATAAACCTGTAACTCTAACAGATGCCTCACAGATTTCCCATCCTAAACCACAGTGAGAGTATTTTGTTTATTGTTTTAAGCCAAGCATCAATGACAAACTGAAGTACAAATAGTGACATGTGATGTATGTATTGTTCAAGTTTAAAAGATCTTTTAAGCCGACAAGCTATTTAGTTGTAATATTTCTCTGGTGTCAATTAAGAGTATTTGTGTTATAGTCAGTCAGTGCTTATTTGCTTGTTTATTAATAGAAAAGTGTCTGACAGTGAAGATTCCTGACAAGTAAGGGTAATGTATAATGCTGGGTGATTTATGAGTAAGGATTGATCATTGTTTACTGCAGTCCTGAAGCAGTGATGGTGAAACCCAGTTCTGTTTTCAATGATGAAGTGTAGTCATGCACTTAATTCGTATCCTCCAAAAAGAGCCTAGCAATTTAAAAGGGCAATAAAACACGTCATTAATTTTTAGATTAAAACCTCATTTACTCCCTGCTGTCATTTCACACTTTGCCCTGATGGTTTCACTTCCTAATGCCAATTGCAGTTAGATTAACAAAATTTTAGCTGTGGGAACAAATTTGGTAAGTATCCCAATTTCTCTTGTCTGAATGACAGATAATGGCTCGCTATATGAAAAAAGGACAATTCCCACCCTTATAAAACTGGTTTAAAGGCCATTTGTAAAATTAACATTATTCCTTAAAAAGTCAATTGTGAAAAGTGAATTACCAACAGATCAGAACATAAAAGGGGGCTGTGAGAATGAGTCAACTGGTATTTAATGATGATATTCTTAAGGTGTTGGTATGTCACCACAAACTGTACATATTTATATATTCAAATTCCCCACCAAATTCCCTACTTCCATACAAGTGTCGACATGGAGTAGGAGCTGGTTGTCTGCCTTTGCTTTGAGTTGTTGGAAAAAGAGTGACTGAAAGGAATAAAGAACAACATTGCTCTAAAATGTATCTTTCAACAGAAGAAACTCCTCTTTACTAAATACCTCTCCAGAACATTTTGTCTAAGAACTGGAACTCCCTGTCCTAATATGCACAACATGTCAACATAAAAAAATAATTTCATACAAAACAAATTAAAACAGAATTGGTCCACTTGTCCATACTTTCAAACAGACCATATACATTGGCTTTTATACTATTTTCATTTCTTTTTGTTCTTGAACATCGATCTTTCTTTCAAAGACCAAAAATGATTAATGACTGAGACTCTTTAAGATGCTAGAAAGTAAATTCATTAATTTCGCACTCAGTGTGCAGGCACATGCTCAATGAATTGCAAGTCAATGGGAGAATAACGTAGCTTGTGGAAGCAGGCACGTTCTGTTCACATACCCCCTCCAATTCAAATAATTTTTTTAAATGGGTGAGGTGTAAAAACAAGTGTCTTACTTAATATTTTACTGCTGCATGAGTTAGATTCACCACTAGAGAATCAATGCATATGTCATGTCCCGAGGTCCGACTCATTCCTTTGCATGTCCCTGCTGGTGATGCTGAATTTACCCTTGTTTCTTTACAATTTGGAATATTTTTATGCATTTGAGCACCAGACATGAAAAAAACAATGTACTTGGAAAGAAGTAAAATGTTTTACAAATGATTTATTTTATACATCCCTCTCTCATTTCCACACCATTGGAGGTAGCATTATACCTTGCAATTATCTGGAATTCCCTATCTTGAATCCTTTGCCATTTCGTTCGTCCTTTCAGACACTCTTCAAAACCATTTCTTTGGCCAAGCAAGTTTCTTTAATAGCTTATTTCGCTCAACATCAATTACTATACTATCTTGGTTTGGGTTGTTTTCCCTTGTTAAAGATATTGGATTATTACAAATTGTTGTTACATCAACATTGCACTGTCATATAATGTACAATAAGTTACTAAGGAAATAGATGGAACCTTGATAACAGTTTGTGTAACTGAAGAATGTGCTGGTTTCACAGTTGCATGTATCTTATTGATAATCTTTATACGATGCAAAATTGAAGACTGACATAGACTCATAGAGTCTTAGAGATGTACAGCATGCAAACAGACCCTTCGGTCCAACCCGTCCATGCCAACCAGATATCCCAACCCAATCTATCCCACCTGCCAGCACCTGGCCCATATCCCTCCAAACCCTTCCTATTCATATACTCATCCAAATGCCTCTTAAATGTTGCAATTGTACCAGCCTCCACTACATCCTCTGGCAGCTCATTCCATACACATACCACCCTCTGGGTTGAAAAAATTGCCCCTTAGGTCTCTTTTATATCTTTCCCCTCTCACCCTAAACCTACGCCCTCTAGTTCTGGACTCCCCAACCCCAGGGAAAAGACTTTGCCCATTTATCCTATCCATGCCCCTCAAAATTTTGTAAACCTCTATAAGGTCACCCCTCACATTTAGAATCAACTTGAAATAAATTTATTCCAGGTAGATGTAAATGATGTTCACTTATCTTAAACCATCTAATATATCAATCTCACTAATTACTATATCAATTGAGACTTCTGATAATACGATCCTACCATCAAACAATTTTCCCCTTCATTCCACTGTTCACTTTCCAGAGGGATCATTTCCTGTATTTCCTCCCCAGTTCAGTTGTTCACCAGCTCGCACCGACAGCTGCCATCTCCTGGCATCTGGGCAGTCACATGTTTTGGGTGAGTGCACATAATGTATCACAATTGTGTAGGGCAGGCCAGGTGAACCAGGGGATCTTTACCTCAACCATCATTGTTCATAGGTTCTCAAATGCAGAAGATGAAACAATGATCATACGTCTCTACACAGTCCATTGCCCAGGGTTCCAAACATTCTCTACATGCAAGACAGCCTCCCCCAATTTATATAATCTATTGAATTATCCATTTACGGATCAGCCACTTCATCATTCAAGAAAACATAAATGGATTAGTGGTTTTTCTAAACACCTCAACTGTCTGCAAATGCGCTCCTGCACGTTCTGCACTTTTAATTTCTCCTTCCTCACTCAGTCTTTGATACCATACACCATTTACACAAAACTCAACATGTGTTTCAGGAACACCATTTTACTTTCCTACTAGACATAGAAGAATCCTCTGATTTCAGGTAGATCCCTCTTAGTTTCAATTCCAACTTTGTCCCTCTTCTCAAACCTCCCATCCCTCAGCTAATCACATCCTTTGCCTTTTTATACTTCTCATATTTCTGTACCTTGACTCAGATAACCTATACCTGCCCACTGCTGATCTTATTTCTGAAAACATGCATCAGGAATGGTGATTACATGTATGATCATAGCAATTTCAAAAACACTTTTATTCCTTCCGATTTTAGCTGTCTTCCCCATTTAAGAAACTGGCCAATTTACATCACTTCCAAAGAAGAGATTTTGGACTTGAAAAGTTAACCGTTTTTCTGTCCACAGTTGCTGCCTGACCTCCTGAGTTTCTCCAGCATTTTCAGTCTTTATTTCAGATTTCCAGCATCCTCAGTACTTTGCCTTTATGTATGTCAATTCCACCTCCTGTGCAGTAAATAGGGATATATTAAAATACAACTCAGAAGTGAATTTTCTAATAGTTTTCCTCCTTTCCCTCAGATACATATACTTGTTACAATCAACATCTAGCTAAAAACAAGACTTCAGGCAAATATACAATGCACTATCCACTTTTTATAACAACCTGACATGCTGGGGATACCTTCTCCAGTGGTGAAGTTACCGAACCAGCAATGCAGTGACAATGCGCAATTTTCAACTTCACTATGGCTCTCTTGGACATGTGGGATTGATGATTGTGTCCTTTAATCTCCTTATTGCTGATGCAATCTGGTTTGCAGTGAGATACTGCCCGGAGGTCGGGGACTGAGATCAATGTTGTTTCAATTCTCACTGCCAATCAAGCTCCAATATAATTATTTAGTTGCACAGCTGCAGTGGACTCTGACATTTGCTGCAACTCCAGAGCTAGTCTCAGTCTTTGTCAGATTGAGGTTCCCTTCCTAAGGAAGCTGCTAACAGTTCACTTTAATTCATTCACAGAGGGCAATTAAGAATCAACCACGTCGCTGTGGGTCTAGAGTCACATGTAGGCCAGACCTGAGAAGGATGACAATTTCCTTCCCTAAAAGGCATTAGTGAACCAGATGGGTTTTTTTCCCGACAATCGACAATATTCATCAGTAGACTCTTACTTGTAGTTTTTTATAAATTAAATTCAAATCCCACCATCTGCCATCTTCCTTGTTTCCTGGAACAAAACTACAAAGTAGGAACAGGGGTTGGGACTAGTGTTGGATAGAGCATTATTTGTGTAAAGACAGGAAAAGATACTGGGTCTAAGAAATGAACAGGGAAAGTGATGGACTGATACTTATGCTGTTTGGCAAAAAAAATCTTCTTGACAATATTTCCCACCCCTACCTCCAATCTCTTCTGGGGTCTGACCTTGAATAATTTATCTATTCTCCCTTCAGGTCCAACTCTGGTGTCTAAAGACACAATTCCGAATGTTCACTGTCTAATCAATGTCCCAGTTAAACTCTCCCTTTTCGTTAGAATCTCTGCAAAATACCTTCAAATTCTTTGCCAATTTGAAGCTGCTATATAAACACGAGTGCCTCAAATGAAGGGGAGTGACAGTTCACATATCTGTTAGGAAAAATTTAAACCTGGTTGAGCTGTTGAATATGAATAATACGTTGTTTTAGTGTACACAAATGCTGTCTTTATACTGCATTGACAGGCAGAAGGCTAAAAGAACACAGCAAGCCAGGCAGCATCTGGAGGTGGAGAAGTCAATGTTTCGGGCATAACCTTCTTCAGGACTCGGGTGGGTGTCGGGGGAGCTGCAGATAACGACAGCTTTAAGGGTGGGGGCTGGGTGATGAAATGGGCATAGGTGAAGACAGGTAGAGGGTATGATCTGGTTGGTCAATGTGAGGAATGAATCCAGTTGGCAGCAAGGAGCAATGGAAGGGATGGGGACAGGCTGGGAAGGGAGTCGGGGGATGGCTCCAGATCCACAGCAATATGGCGGCACAGTGGCACAGTGGTTAGCACTGCTGCCTCACAGCGCCAGAGACCCGGGTTCAATTCCCGCCTCAGGTGACTCCCTGTGTGGAGTTTGCACATTCTCCCCGTGTTTGTGTGGGTTTCCTCCGGGTGCTCCGGTTTCCTCCCACAACCAAATATGTGCAGTTGAACTAGCCATGCTAAATTGCCTGTAGTGTTAGGTGTAGGGGAATGGGTCTGGGTGGGTTGCGCTTCGACAGGTCGGTGTGGACTTGTTGGGCTGAAGGGCCTGTTTCCACACTGTAAGTAATCTAATCTAATATGATTGACTCTTAATTGCCCTCTAGGCATTTAGGGATGGGCAATAAATATTGACCTAGCCAGTGACGCCTATATCCTGTGAATAAATAATTAAAAAAAGGTCATCTCTTCTATTGACATTTTTTACTCTTTGATTTCTGGTTTTGAATCATAAAATCCCTACAGTGTGGAAGCAGGCCATTTGACCCATCAATTCCATACTGACCTTCTGAAGAGCATTTTCCCCCCAGACCCACACCCCCCATCCTATCCCGGTAACCCTGCATTTCCCATGGCTAATCCATTTAGCTTGCATATCCCTGGACAATACGGGAAATTTAACATGACCAATCCACTTAACGTGCACATCTTCGAATCTGCGGCAGCATTCTGTTTAAATCACCCAGGGCCTTTTATCAGTTTTCCTGGGTGCCAGGTTTTGATCCATTTAGATATGATTAATTACTGCAAAGCAATTGAGTTGTTTTTTTCCTTCCTCTTTCCTCTCAGTCTTTACTGAATTTTATTCTGTTCATTTCATCAGTGAGGATGACAAGAAGAGTGGAGAGAGGGACAGAAGTATATACTTTAAAGACTATAGGGCACTACTGACCACAGCAGCATCATTGATGAGAAAGAGAAAGAGAGACAATGATGCACAGAGACAAGTATAAAGAGAGAGAGACCACTGATCTAGAGAGAAAGACACACATAGAGATAATGAGAGAGTGAGAATCAGACAGAGACAATCACGGGGGAAAAGAAACAGAGACAGTCAGGGAAATAGACAGGCAGACAGAATCACAGAGAGACAATGGCAATCAGGGAGATGGAAAGATTGAGAAAAACAGAGAGAGAAAAAGACCCACAACGTGGAAAGAGACAGAGAGAGAGAGAAATCGTGAGGAACACAGACAGCAAGAAACACAGACAGACAGAAAGTTGGAGACAGGAGACTGGCAGAAAACTTCTTTTGTCTTGTATCCTGTAACCAGTGAAAGGGTGGTTTGCTTGAATGACTTTCAGACACAGGGAAATATAACTCAAATATAGAACTATAATGTACTAACTGTCTCTGTTACCTCTTCTAAATGTATAGGAAGTTAGTTAAATATAAGAATGAGAAGTCTTTCTTTCAAAATAGACTTGAGCAGAGATTTTATTTTGGGAGCCATGCTATGTTGTGATAAAACATTTACAATATAGATTATGTTTTGGGATTTGGATTTTGAAATAGAGGCAGTGGGATGTGAATCAGTTCTGTGAAGACAATTCTTTTAAAAAAAGGTAAGGAAGTAATTTAGAACAGTGACCAAAGTGTACGAACTCCAAGAAAGCATGTGATTACAGCAGTCCTGAGGTGTCAATGGAGGGAATCTTATATTGCTGAATTTACACCAGACCGGAAAACCATTAGTTTTAGCTTTGAGTTCAGTTCAGAATTTAGGACAGTTTCCCCTTGTAGGAAAATCAAGCCTTCAGTTCAGCAGACACACTACTTGAGCTGTTTTAGTTTGTGGAGCTGTTAAGAGTTCGGATTGAAATCTTTGAGGTGTTAGAACTGAAAAGATTTAGGTCATTCTAACATGCTAAACAGCATTTTGTGTACACACAAATGAACTATGAGCAGGAGCAGACATTTCACCCTTTAAGCCTGTAGCGTCAGAAACTGAGGGGTGATCTTATAGAGGTTTATAAAATCATGAGGGGCATGGATAGGGTAAATTACCAAGGTCTTTTCCCCATGGTAGGAGAGTCCAATACTAGACAGCATAGGTTTAAGGTGAGAGGGGAAAGATTTAAAAGGGATCTAAGGGGCAACATTTTCATACCGAGGGTGGTGCATGTATGGAATGGGCTGCAGGAGGAGGTGGTGGAGATTGCTAAATTGGCCGTATTGTTAGGTGAAGGGGTAAATGTAAGGGAATGGGTCTGGGTGGGTTGCTCTTCGGAGGATCGGTGTGGACTTGTTAGGCTGAAGGGCCTGTTTGCACACTGTAAGTAATCAAATCTAATCTAATCTAATCAGAATTGTGAAAGGTTTATGGTGGTAGGTCATAGAATCGTAGAGATGTACAGCACAGAAACAGACCCTTCGGTCCAACTCGTCCATGTCGACCAAATATCCCAACCCAATCTATTCCCACCTGCCAGCACCCAGCCCATATCCTTCCAAATCCATCCTATTCACATACCCATCCAGATGACTTTTAAATGTTGCAATTGTACTAAGCTCCACCATTCCCCTGGCAGCTCATTCCATACACGTACCACCCTCTGTGTGAAAACGTTGCCCCTCAGGCTCTTTTATATCTTTCCCCTCTCACCCTAAACCTATGCCCTCTAGTTCTGGACCTCCCGACCCCAGGGAAAAGGCTTTGCCTATTTATCCTATCCATCCCCCCTCATGATTTTATAAAACTCTATAAAGTCACCCCTCAGCCTCCGATGCTCCGGGAAAACAGCCCTAGCCTATTCAACCTCTCCCTATAGCTCAAATCCTCCAACCCTGGCAACACCCTTATAAATCTTTTCTGAATCCTTTCAAGTTTCAGAACATTCTTCTGATAGGAAGGAGACCAGAATTACACACAATATTCCAACATGGTCTAACCAAATGTCCTGTACAGCTGCAACATGACCTCCCAACTCCTGTACTCAATACTCTGACCAATAAAGGAAAGTATACCAAACACCTTCTTCGCTATCCTATCAACCTACAACTTCACTTTCAAAGAGCTATGAACCTTCACTCCAAGGTCTCTTTGTTCAGCAACACTCCCTAGGACCTTACCATTAAGTGTATAAATCCTGCTAAGATTTGCTTTCCCAAAATGCAGCACCTCGCATTTATCTAAATTAAACTCCATCTGCCACTTCTCAGCCCATTGGCCCATCTGGTCCAGATTCTGTTGTAATCTGAGGTAACTTTCTTCGCTGTCCATACACCTCCAATTTTGGTGTCATCTGCAAACTTACTAACTATACCCCTTATACTCACATCCAAATCATTTATATAAATTATGAAAATTAGTGGATCCAGCACCAATCCTTGTGGCACTCCACTGGTCACAGGCCTTCCATCTGAAAAACAACCCTCCACCACCAACCTCTGTCTTCTACCTTCAAGCCAGCTCTGTATCCAAATGGCTAGTTCTCCCTGTATTCCATGAGATCTAACCTTGCTCACCAGTCTGCCATGGGGAACCTTGTCGAACGTTTACTGAAATCCATATAGATCGCATCTACTGCTCTGCCCTCATCAATCCTCTTTGTTACTTCTTCAAACAACTTAATTAAGTTTGTGAGACATGCTTTTGGTCCAAGGAAAAGAAGCTGGGAGGGGTCAGTTAAGTAAAAACTTAAAGAATTGAAATAGGAGTTGAGTGTCTTTAAAAGGATATTTTGGGAAACAGTTTGAAACTTTGTTTTGCTGTTTGTGTTTCCAATTGTTTTATAAATTAATAAAGCTTTGTTTTATTTTATTTAGTGTAATAAATTTATGTTCTGTTCTTAGAGAACATTTGCAACCTTGTGTGAATAAGTTCCAGTGACTAACCCCAAGGTAACCAACAGCAAAACCATTTAAAATATTAAGGCAAGTTTCATTCTGAAATCTGATTGATCCAGTTTTGCCATCAACTGAGATTATACTAGTCCCCAGAGGCAGTGCCGGCTTGAATTTATTCAAGTTAGAGTTAGATTTCTGATAGGCACAGCAGACAACAAGAACGTGGAGTTGAGACCACAGCCAGGTCACCGTTGATCTTATTGAATGCAGAGCAAGCTCAAAGTGCCAAATAGCTATTCCTCAATCCTATTTAGAGTTCACATATGAAATCAAGAAGCTTAATTATGATTAAAACTGAGGGGCTCAAATGATAAATGTGTAACAATATAGCCAAATTGATGTTGAGTTAATTTCTAATAAAATGCATGGGAGAATACATTGATTTAAGGAACATTAATTGCACATTATATTTAAATTTATCTATTGTTAAATTATAAGCTGCATTTACCTATTGAACTCTTGGACTGGCAGGAGTCTGTTTGCTTCAGATGGAACATTTGAAGTTAGCTACTTGTCAATTTTAGATTTGTTATTTTAAAACCAATTAAATTTGTATATAAAAGCCTCCTAGAGAGTTTCAGATGCTTTCTTTCTAAAATTACCAATACAAAGCGTTACACTGGACAGTGGAATAAATGCAGAGACTAAACTCTACCTCTTCAAACTAGTTCAAAGGTTTAGGAAACCAGACATGAAGAATAATTGAAAAGGTTAATTTCAAGTTTTTTGTATTGGCCCAATCTAATTAATACAAAGGCCTTTCATATTATTGTTGTCATTGATAATTTTGTTATTAAAATGCAATATGGAATAAATAGTCACAGCTCATTATTTATAAAACAAATAGGGTGCTTTCATCAAACTTTATATCCACTATTATAAATTAGATTTACATAATTTACATAACTTTGTACCTGCTCCTACGAATTGACCTGCCTCCAAATCTCCTGTGGTTACTGAATGATGGAAGATGCTTCAGTTCTGAATATGCCATTCTCGCAGTTCAAGACTTCTCTGGTCCTTTGGGGGGAAACAATAATAAAAATTGAGAACAATTTGTCTTACTTGCATTTAATTTCATTTATATTAATATCTTGGAGGAATGCGATACGGAGTTTGTTCATTTACTACTCTGTGTTGTTTTATTTTTAGGACCTCACTGTGTGGAGATTGATGAGTGTTTGAGTTCTCTATGTCTCCATAATGGAACATGCCATTATCTTGTTAATGGCATTAGCTGTATTCATCCAGCTGGATTCTCCAGCAGACAATGTGAGATGAATAACAATGACGGCAAGGAGAGCACCTGTCAGTTTTCTAGGAATGAATGACTATGATGCCAATATTAATGAATGTCAAATTGGACCATGTCAGGATGGTGTCCATTGTGTCGTTGGCATAGATTGTTACATATGTATGTTCACCAAGATTCCCTAGATGAGGCTCTGGATTTGAAACATGTGCATGAAACCAAAGTCTGCACACTACTTCATGTACTGGTGCAATTTCAGTACTCCAGGGTTTGCATATGTATATTGCACCTCCATTTCAGGACCAGATGCAACAGCTTGTTGTGTCACCACAGTTTTACCAGATCGTAGGGCTGCTCTCTCATTAGAGAGATACAACTGCTGGTGATTTAAACTGAGGGTTGAGAGGTTGAGAAGGAGAGTATTTCACAGTAATCTCAACTGGTAATGGGAATTGAACCCATGCTGTTGGCATCACACTGCTTCGCAAACATGGTAATGACAATGCAGATATCCAATGCGTACTCCTACCATGCCAGAAAGCAGAGCTCCTTAAGGTAAAGGTTTCGTTAACAAGCATAAATTTAACTGACATTAATTTGAAGATACAACTGTTGACAATTCACTTGCTCAGTGTGTGACAGCTCAACAACATCAGAGTTCCTCATCTTCAAAGTGCCATGGCTTCAAGTGTCACTCTGACACAGTCTGAGTGGTCTTTATAGATGCTCCATCCTACAGTCGCAATAATAGAAACTGAACGTCATTCAAGTCTGATCTATCAACAATGAAGTCCACACTCTCCAAACAACCCTATTCTCCCGACTGTAACAAACTCAGAAAAAGTCATAGACTCAAATGAGGAGCAAAGTTTAGAAAAATCCTCAAATCTCAAGATTATCCTATATAATAGTGAATCAAAGACATTTAAGCGGATTTGGATTTCATCCCAGATTGTAGAAAGCAGGTTTTATGATGTTTCTTGGGATGAGCTTGATTACTTTAGATGGCTGTGCACACCATTACTTTATCATTTACAGAGTTTAAAATTACAGAAGAAATGTTCTGTGTGATAGAAATATAAATTCAGTAGCGATTAATGGTGAAATGCTGACTGCAATTGCTAATAAAAGAGGAAATGTTCCGAGGGCTGGGAGAAATAGGTTTGCCTTGAGAGTTCTGCATCTGTGACAGAGACATCCTCTACTCATTCATCCTCATGATATGCGTGTCTAATTGTCTCACATTTGCTGTACTTTGGCAGATCGGAAATAAACCTGAAAGTAAGCAAAGAATTGAGGTTTCCTTAGCACCTCCTTGACTGGTTTATTACGGGAGGCTGAATTACTGTCACTTCATATTCACATGGTTGGTTTCTGAATATTTAGTGAAGTTTTTATTTTCACAAAACATCTCAAATTGGTACTTGAGGTATACTATAAAGTTTACAAAAAGCAGGCTGCAAGACGAACATGGAAAGTAAAAGTGAGCGACTAAATATTATTAAGCTTTCTCTGGAAAATGTTTAAAATAATGGGATCATTTACCTAGACCAGAGCATGGTGAGACAAAATTTAGTAGAAATTATGAAAATTATGATGGATATAGTTATAGCAGAATGAATGACAATATGTTCATTCTTCTGGTTTGAGAATAAGTGACAATAAGACAACATCAAGTTGATCTCATGACTAAGAAAGAGAGCAATGAATAAGATAGAAGAAACATTTAGTTAAGGTCAATCATTTGAAGAAGGAACCTGCTGAAAGAAACCTATCCTATTCATCCCTTTTTTGAAGATTGACATAATAATTGAAATCACTAATCTCTCTACTATAGGAAGAATGTTGTGAAACTTGAAAGGGTTCAGAAAAGATTTACAAGGATATTGCCAGGTTTAGAGGGCTTGATCTACAGGGAGAGGTTGAATAGGCTGGGGCTGTTTTCCCTGGAGCATTGGAGGCTGAGGGGTGACCTCATAGACGTTTACAAAATCATGAGGGGCATGAATAGGGTAAATAGACAAGGTATTTTCACTGGAGTGGGGGAGTCCAGAACGAGAGGGCATAGGTTTAAAGTGAGATGGGAAAGATTTAAAAGGGACCTAAGGGGCAACATTTTCACACAGAGGGTGGTGCATGTATGGAATGAGCTGCCAGAGGAAGTGGTGGCGGCTGGTACAATTACAACATTTAAAAGGCATCTGGATGCGTGTATGAATAGGAAGGGTTTAGAGGGATATAGGCCAAATGCTGGCAAAAAGGGCTAGATTAATTTCGGATATCTGGTCAGCGTGGATGAGTTGGACCGAAGGGTCTTTTTCTGTACTGTACGTCTTTATGACTCTGTGACATTATAACTAAGAAGGCCATGCTTTTGTACAGTGTTGTACAATGGACTGGGTCTTTGCTGCTGAGGCAGGTAGCTTGATTTGGGTTCTTTGCTGGATCAATGCACCTGCCTTGGGAGAAAGTGCCCTGTCTGATACAGGTTTTGCTCCTGAAGATGTGGGGTTCATTTACAGGAGGTTATCAAGCCTGCTCCTCCTAAACAAAGATTAGAGGTGATCACAGGGGTGACTATATGCCAAGGCAGCCTTTTCATAGCTGAATTGTTTTGCTTAAAAAAAGCCCTCACCACATACATCCCCTAAGTTCTCCAGCCACTGCCTATGCCCAAACCATGCCAACTCATGCCTCTCCATTCATCCCCATGACCTATTGTTTTCATGCCAGCTTAAATCTGACTCATGCCAACTCATACCCTTACCCACCATGCACTTCCCTTACACATTCTGTTAACACTTAACAAATATCCACATGGGCACATATTAGGAGCTACGTTGAGAAAAACATTTAGAATGAATATTTAAATATGTATTACCAGTTTTACTTTTTAAAAAATCCCTTTCATGAATGCCCCCTTAAAACTTTAAAGTACTCAAGTACTTAATCTCTTTTCAAGCTAAATAGACATTGATTCATAACTCAGCATCAAAGACAACTCACCCATTAATGACCTATGTGTGTTGGCAATCAAACAGTGAAAAAAGTGGAAAGCAACCTGCCATTCAGGGTGATATAATTACAGCGGTGCCTGCTGATACCCATGACTGTCAGCAACTGTAAGTGCTCACTAATCCAGAAACACACCCGCGCTCAATTCAGACCCATTATGTCATCCATGAAATTCTGATGATATCATACGCGAAGACTGCACTGCACATGCACAGAGAAGAAGCAGGATATTGACCCAAGAGAGTGGGAATGCAGGAGTGGGGAGTTGAGGGATTAAGGACATTGAAGCAGCAAGGGTGGGAGAGTGTGAGGACATGGGTTTGGGGAGGGTTCGGATGGCACAGGAGGTACCGGTAACTCTCTTTTCTACCTCAAATGGTGCCTTGAACTCCTCTCAAACTGCTTTAAGAGGTAGTTAATGGGCTTTGGTTGATATCTGAATTGAAAGTTGCTACTTCCACCAAGGCTGCCCTCTGTCAGTACTGCATTGGACAGTGAGTTCAGGTGATGAGCTCAGGCTCTAGTACAAGATTCCTATCACAGCTTTCTAATTATGAAATGAGACAAGCTCACGTGAGACCAGTATTTTGGTCACTTCTGGACAAGGTAGATTGTCAGTGGCTAAGAGTAAGGAACCTTTGCATTCATGGAGACCACTGACTCAGCTAGTAAAAAATCTCAAAAGTATCTTTGATATGGAAGGCACTTAAGATTTACTGGCATATGATTTTAATTATGTTGCTATTTTCTCCACTGTTTGAATGTGCAACATACCACTTTCCCAGCAGAGAGAACAAACAAATGTCCTGACCCCATTCTTCATTATTGCATACTGTTTTGCCATTTAATGATTTGCCTTCAGGTTTCACGCCTTCTACTCTCTTTTCTGAACAAACACCTTGCACCTTTGCTCGTGCTGCTTCAGATTGAGGTCAATAGCTCACTGAGTAGAACACCATGTCTGTGAATAAAGCTTATCATCAGTTTTATCAACACTGGTCCCTCAGAACCACAGTATGATGATTAAAGTGATAGCCTGGTCTTGGGTTAATGCAAGGTTAGGACAATTGACCTGTTGCTCAGTTCCCATTTGAGTAACAAGTAATGAATTAACCATAATTGAAATATATCAACACAACTGCTTTCAAACATGCTATCAAATGCTGTTCTAACATTGCAGTCTGCCCCTCTGGTTTTCTTTTAAATTCTGATAACCCTGTGACCAGATTACTGAGCTGTTATATATTCTGAAGAGATACAAATGGTGTTTGAGTGCACTGGAATGGAAAGTGGGAGATACAGGCTGGAATAGCATGTTTAAATTATTAATTACTCTGGAAAACAAAATTCATGTATCCTGATCTGAGAGATTTGTATCTGATAGGAAACTCCTATGAATGCATGCAATATTGCAATTAATTAAATCCCGTCAGTTGTCAATTTGGGTCTTGAACAAATACTATAGAAACTCAGTCCCTCACTGTGAACTCTCTCCAGGTTGATTAACTGCTGATTGAAAAAAAAGTGACATTAAAATACCCTCTAGCCTCATGGAAGTGCTCAACATTTCTTTTAAAGGGTATTATATTTGCCATCTGTATGGAAGAACCCTTTCAAATAAGCTCAGGAAATTATCATCTGTTGCCCTATCCTGGCTACATCAGTTCATTTAGATTAAAAATTGGGGCTAAATGCTGTTCACCTTTGACAAACAAAGTACAGGCAGACATAGAGAGCAACATCACTGGCAGAATAGTTCCAATGCATCCCAACATGCAAATTAGAAGCAAATCACAGGTTTTCTGTTTGCTGGCAGAATACTAAAGACCACATTTATAAGGCTCTGAGTTCACACAAAAATATGAAATAAAAATCACACAACACCAGGTTACAATCCAACAGGTTTATTTGGAGCTGACGAAGGAACAGCGTTCCGAAAACTTGTACTTCCAAATAAACCTGTTGGACAATAATCTGGTGCTGTGTGATTTTTACTTTGTTCACTCCAGTCCAACACCGCCACTGTGACATCACAAAAATATAAGCAATTGGATTTAGAGTAGGCCATGTGCCTCCTTGAGCTATTTAATAAGTTCACAGCTCAACTGCATTTTACTTTTTTCTTATTCATTCATGGGATTTACTATCTGGGCCAGCATTTATTGCCCATCCCTTGTTGAAAGTCAATTCCATTGCTGTGGATCTGCAGTCACGTGCAGACCAGACCAGTAAAAATGGCAGATTTCCTTCCCTCAAGGATATTAACAATCAACATGATCATCATTAAACGTTTAATTCCAGATTATTATCGAATTCAAATTCCACCATCTGTCATGGAGGGCTTTGAACTCAAGACCCCACAGCGTTACCTGGGTCTCTGGTTAGCAGTAACACCACCAGGCCATTGCCTTCCCTATCTCTCTGTTGCTAGACTTTACTGTCCAAAGATCTATTGAACTTAGGTTTGAATCTATTCAATGACTGTGTGTTCACAGAACTTTAGAATTATCTATCCATAATGTATAATTATAATCTGATGCATAATTCTCAGAGACAGAAGAAGTATTGTCTCCTCTCAGTCCTAAGTGGCTGACTTTTACTCTGGCTCCAGATACCCTAATCAAGGAGTATTCAAAACTCTCAGCATCTAACCTACCAAGCCCTCTAAGGATTCACACATTTCAAAGCGAGAACCTTTCACTGTTCTTAATTCAAGAGGGTCTGGATCCATTCTAGTCTATCTCTTTAATGTGGCTCTCATCATTCACACTTATCACTGGCTCTGCAATCTATTCCATCAGAGTCAGTCCAGGCACAAGTCGGGGCACACTCTGGATCTGCTTGTTGGAGAAATGAGTGACTATATTGAAGTTAGCTCTAACTAAGTGGGAAATACCTATGTTGATGTGTTAAGTTAGACAGGTATTTACTTTAGCAGGTAATTTCCAATCTGTCAGGATTGCTGATGGAAATGTAAAGGGACAAGAAGGACTCTGTGCAACTTTCAAATCGCAGGGAGTGGCAACTCTCTTGGGAAATGGATATAACTGAAAATATTGAACCCTTTCAGTATTTTTAGGGCCGAAGCCATTGAAAGGAGGAAACAAAGTACTGCCTTGCTGCAGAAGCAAATAGGTTTTCATATTGCTATATCTATGATTGGAGTCATAGAGTTGTGGAGCTATACAGCATGGGAACAGACTCTTCAGTCCAACTCATCCATGCCAACCAGATATCCTAAATAATTTAGTTCCATTTGCTTGCATTTGGCCCTTATTCCTCTAAAACCTTCCCATTCATTCACTCATCCAGATGTCTTTTGAATGTTGTAATTAAACCAGCCTCCACTGTCTTCTCTGGCAGCTCATTGCAAACTTGCATCACCCTCTGCGTGAAAAGGTTGTCCCTTAGGTCCCTTTAAAATCTTTCTTCTCTCATCTTAAACCTATGTCTTCTAGTTTTGGACTCCCCTACCCTGGGAAATAGACTTTGGCTATCCATGTGCCTCATGACTTTATGAACTTCTGTAAGGTCACCCCTCAGCCTCTGATGCTCCAAGGAAAACAAAACCCAGCCTATTCAGCCTCTCGCTGTAGCTAAAACCCTGCAATCATTGCAACATCTTTGTAAATCTTTTCTGAACCCTTTCAAGTTTCACAACATCCTTCCTTGGAGGGTCAGTGTAGACTCAACGGGCCAAATGGCCTGCATTCACACTGCAGGCATTTTATGAATATATGATTCTATAGCAGGGAGACCAGAATTGCATGCAGTATTCCAATAATGGCTTAACCAATGTTCTGTACTGCTGCAACATGATGTCCCAACTCCTGTACTCAGTGTTATTTTAAACCTTTTCTTCCCAGTGCCTTTCATTTCGCAATGCTGGAGTCCTGTTGCATGAAGACAGTCTTAATCAAGTATTGTCAGGGTAGTAGTGACAGAAAGTAATGATGCTGGTATACACATTGAGGAGATAAGTGGGCAGTGATACTTGAAAATATGTTCCTGCGATTACTCTCCAGTGCTGACTCCCCCAGCATCAAATCAGCAAAGAGGCAGAGAGATATTCTGGCGCTGTAATATTTTATTCTCAAAATATACACACTGCAGAAGCAATGAAATATGTAGAAACAAATTTAACTTCAGAATAAACAGAAATAAAAAAATTAGAAATGCGTGGAACCAGTACAATACCCTCAAATATTCTTTAATAGATGGTACAATATAACCTAAAGATTTTGATTGGTTGACGATTTGCCTGAAGAATTGACTTAAGGATATGCAGAATAGAACAAAATAGTAACAGTCGATGGATCAATCCCTTCCCTGGCAACAGAAAAGAACAAGAACAAACTGTTGCATTCAAAACAAACCAAACCCAAAATTCTTAAGTAGCAATTGAAACAATTATCAGTGTTGCATGTCGTTAGAGCAGAAATTGTTTGCTTCCATTAAGATAACTGGCAACAGTGAATTTTCCAGTTGGCTTCATGATGCAATGAGGAAGCTCACAATAGGTCAAGTGATCCTTGGGTCTTCGTACAATTGTTACCCTTCACTCAAGCGGATGACATGCTGGCTCATCACTACAGTGTTATTAGCAGCCTTTGTGATTTACATTATTGTCAGCATCTCCACCAGGAAGCAGCTAAAAATTTCTACAATATCAACTCGTTTCATTAAGTTCATGGTCACTTGTAATAGAGCGTTAAGATAATTATACAATTTGGTGCTTTAAAATAAAATCACAATGTAAAATGAAGAGCATCCTCAGCAAGAGTAATTTAGGAACCCCGTTTATGAACTTTGATCAAAACTGGTTATTTAAACATACAAATTGGCTCTGTAGTGTAATATATGCGAACCCATATTTGTTAGTAAGTAATGTGAACTGGATTTGGTGCCAAACAATAAACATTGGAAAGGTTCTCGTTTCAGTTCCCGGTCAGCCAAGAGTTAGTTGGGATGCCACAAGGATTGGCAAGGGTTAGCTTCACAGTTGTTATCAAAGCCCACACTTGGTAGCTCTTAAAGCACCCACCACTGAGTTGTCTGCTGGCACTCATTGCCTAGGCTCACACACAAAGGACATGGATATTAGACAGAGGCATGTCCCCGGAGGGGATTTAAGGAGAAAAAGCGAAAATATGCTTGCAAAATGGGTGTAACACAGTTGAATTTAGATATAAAACAAATAAATTAGAAAGCACACCCTCCAAGGGATTCACACTTCATTGAAGAATTTGATCCTTTTCTTAAGCATGTCAGGTTATCTCTGGCTTTGTCCAAAAGTTATTGAACCCGGGACAAAGCCTTCTGCTCCATCCAGGCTATGCCTGCTTTTTGATTGAGCTCTCCAATGAATCCCAATCCCCAATTCCTTCCCCATAACCATGGGTTTCTTTTCTCATGAATTTATCCATTTTGCTATTGAATGTTACTAATGACTTGGATGCCATTAGCCTTTCAGATAGTGCATTCCGGATCACAACAACATACTGCTGTTTATTTATGTTGCCTCTTGTTCCTTTGACAATCATTTTAAACCCTGGTTACCTACCCTTCTGCCAATGGGAACAGTTTCCCCTTATGTACACTAACGCCCCTATTAAAACTTTTCTTAACTTTGTCTGCTCCAAGGAAAAGAGCTATAGCTTCTCTTGTCTATCCAAAAAAAACCAAAGTCACTGACCTTTGGTACAATCTAGTAAACCTCATCACCTGAATTAGTCCTGATTAAATCTCATGGAGTTAGATTAGATTCACTACGGTGTAAAAACAGGCCCTTTGGCCCAACAAATCCACACCACCCTGCAAAGAGTAACCCACCCAGACCCATTTCCCTACCCTATATTTACTCCTGACTAATGCATCTAACATTATGGGCAATTTAGCATTGCCAATTCTCCTGACCTGCACATCTTTGGACTGTGGGAGGAAACTGGAAAACCCAGAGGAAGCCCATGCAGACATGGGGAGAACGTGCAAACTCCACACAGACAGTCACCCGAGGCTGGAATTGAACCGGGGGATTCTGATGCTGTGAGGCAGCAGTGCTAACCACTGACCTATAGTGCCGTCCCATGATCATTGGCTTGAAACCAGTTGTTTCTTTTTGCCTAAAACTACATCGCTCAATTGTTGCACATTGTTTTCTTTTCTTCACAAAACCTCTGATAGCAAATTATGTCAAAATTCCATTGACTGCAAGCACTTGAGGGTGAAGGGAAATGAGTCACATCTGAATCAGTTCGATCTGATTTTCAGTAAACCACAGAGACTGTCACATGCGGGAGTGGGATAAAGGTGAGTGAGACAAATTTGAGGACCGACGGGAGTGAGGAACAGAGAAGGTAGGAAACATTGAAAGGTCTTGAAGAAAATGAGGACAGTCAAAGGACAGAACCCTTGAGGGCTGGCTTGCCTGAGGAATCATTTCTAGCAATGGTCAGTCCCATCAGTAGAAAAAGAAGAGACATGTAGGAACAACAATCCAAAGAAAAGTCAATGCAAAAATTATATTGCTTTTTAAAATTATTTGCAAGGTTTCTTTTTTTTCTGCAAAACTTACAAGTGATTTTGTTGTCTGATTTGTTTTGAGAAGTTATTCCTACTGTCAGCTTACTCAGTCACAGGGCAGTACAGCTATAAGACAGTGGGAAAATGTTTGCTCACTAACCAGTTTTTAAACATTCCTCATCATCCATTTGTGAAGCTGATGTTGGTTTCCCTGCTGGATTATTAACTTACTATGCAGTTTTGGTTGCTATTTAATGGTATCTTTTTTAAAAAGCCATTTACACATTTGGAACAGCCTTATAATTGCTCTTTATATAAATGTTTTCAAATGTAAAATTGGTCATCAGAGTACAGAATACTGAAGTTTAAGCATTTTCTTATTCTGATGTTAATTGTTTCACTAATTGGCAATTTACAGCATGATGTATTCCTGTGTTGAGTAGAGCTGCTCAAAGCTATTATTAGTGCAATGTAGATCAGGTCAACAAATCCTCTCCAATATGGTAATTTCCTCTGCGTGGGTGAAGAGATAACAAAGTGCTTGTGGAAGCTGATGAAGCTCTTTTAACACAAAAAGAATCAAAATTGTTGTCATTCATGGCAAACTTCAATAACTTCACATTTTTGTGGGGGCAAGATAAAAGTTTCTTATTACTGAGGGAGGATGGGCAGGTCAAACACTGCTGGTCAGCGTTATCAAGCCTGAGCTGTTAGTTTGCAGAGGCAAACCTTTAATTCTTCACTGACACTTTCAAGAGGTAGAATTTCTCAAACCTCAGTACCAGGTATTGCTGCATATCACATTCTTTGGTTGCGTTGACGACAAACAGGAAAGCTGTAGCCAATTGGTAAAGAGAATGCAAGATATCTGATTAAAAAAACTCTATTGTAGGGTGTTCCATTTGCACACCAACTATTTATCAAATCTATTAACTTATTCTGGAAGACTTTGTTAGTTTAGTTTACACGTTGCTGGCAATCATAGTTACCTAATATCAGCTGTACTCCACTTGTGTTGGATTTTTCAAAAAATCAAGTATCATGTTGTGTTGCACAAGTTGGTGCACATACAGACTTTAGAACAAATCAGATTTTGAAGCATAAGGCATGCACGGTAAGCAGTCAGGGTGTGATCTTTCATTTTCCATCAGTAAGTAGATGATCCTACACATTAATACCCAAGCTGTGAATTCATGATTCCAGTTTGGCTGTTTTTTTTCACTCATTTATAGAATATGGCCAGGCCAGCATTCATTATCCATCTCTAATTGCACAGAGGACAGTTAAAGGTCAACCACATTGCTGTGAGTTTGGAGTCACGTTTCTTCCCTAAAGGACATTAAGAGGCATTTGGATGGGTACATGAGTAAGAAGGGTTTGGAGGGATATGGGCCGGGTGCTGGCAGGTGGGACTAGATTGGGTTGGGATATCTGGTTGGTCTGGACAGGTTGGACCGAAGGGTCTGTTTCCATGCTGTACATCTCTATGACTCTAGTGATGCAGATCGATTTTTCCCACAACAATTGACAATGGTTTCATTGTCATCATTATATTCTTATTTCCAGATTTTTACTGAATTCAAATTCCACCATCTACTGTAGCAGAATTTGAATCTAGGTCCACATAACATTACCTGGGGTCTCTGGATTAATTGTCTATCAATAACACCACTAGGTCATTCCATTGTCCTTTGTGAAGGCCTCCAAGAATAGATGGCATAACCAAGGTGTGGATCACTTGGTCTCTACACTCTCCAGTGCATCTGAATGGCTGGTTTCAGAGAGGCTGAAAAAGCTGTGAAAGCTGAAGAACGAAGAGAACAAGACAAATAGGCTGCAGACAAGAGCAGACAAAGAGAGGATAGTTCTTCAATGATTGGACTAAATTTAAACCTACTTTTAAAAAACGGTGACATTTTTTGTGTCTGTGATCATTAGGATGTTAGAGCAGAGAATAGGGAATATTCTATTTTAGGCATCCAATGTAGATGTGAACTATTCCCAGTTTGGGTGTAACATTGGTGGATTTACATTTAGTAGGTTAGTAAACTTATGCCTGCACTATAAAGGGGATATGTGTGGTCCCAGGAACATGATGCAGCAGCTTAAAAGGAAAATGGAAATATCTTACAAATTACCCTTTGGATCTTTCAACCTTTGCTTTCTAGGAGTAGTTAGATAGACCTGCACACTCACATGTTGTGGTAAATTGTTGTGGTAAAACATGCACACTCACATTCAACTCTCCTCTCTTTTTCTGGCAAAGGCCCCTAAACTGAGAAATATCTGTGTCATGTTAATAGTATAAGAAAATAGTTAGTAGATAAGAAAATCTGATACATGTGAGCGTGCTCCTGTCAATCTGCAGGGGCTGGAAGGAGTGTTGGCTTGAACAATAGGCCAATAGAGCATTAAAGGGACGGATTTTCAATTCATGTTAAGAATCCTACACCCAGCCAATTTCTAAGTGGCACTCACACATTGCTTTTCCTTAATCTATTCCCAGAGTAATAAAGGATGTGGTTTTGGAAACATTAGATGTGTTGGTGATCTTCATTCAATATTCTATAGACTCTGGATCAGGTTCTCCAGATTGGAATGTGGCAAATGTAACCTCAATATTTAAACAAAGGAATGAGAGAGAAAATAAAGAGAAATATGGGACAGTTACCCTAATATCAGTCGTGGGAATATGATCGTGATGTGACAACAGAACACTTGCAAAGCACTGGATGAAGTCAGCATAGCTTTATAAAAGGGAAATCATGCTTAACTAATTTCCAGATGTTTTCTGAGGATGTAATTATTAGAATAGAAAAGGGAGACAAGTGAGTATGATGTATTTTGATTTTGAGAAGGCTTTTGATTAGGTCCCACATAAAAGGCTTGTAGGCAAAATTAAAGTACATGGGATTGGGGTAATATAGTGGCATGTATCAAGAATTGGTTGACAGATTGGAAACAGAGTAGGCATAAATGGATCTTTTTCCAGGTGGTGTGTGGTGACTAGGGGTGTACTGCAACTGTGGTTAGTCTGGGACCCCAGCTATTCATGGTGTATATATATATGGCCTGAATGAGGGAATCAAATGCAACATTTCCAAATATGTTGATGACACTAAACTAGATGGGATTGGGAGTTGTGAGTAGGATGCAAGGAGACTTCAGGGTTATCTAGACAAATAGAGTATGTGGTTAAACACATAACAGATGTAGTATAATGTGGATAAATATGACGTTATACACATTGGTATGATGTACAGAAAGCAATGTTTAAATGGTAATACATTGGGAAATGTGAATGTACTAAGGGATCTGGGTGGTCAACCTGTGGAATTCGCTAATACAGTAGGCTGTGGAGATTGGGTTGTAGAGAATGTTCAAGAAAGAGATTGTTAAATTTTTGGATTTGAAAGGTATTAAAGGGTGTGGAGGGAAAGAGATAAGATGGCATTGAGATAGAGAATCAGCCATGATCATATTGAATGATAGAGCAGATTTGACAGCCTAAACTGTCTACCTGTGCTCCTAGTTTCTATGATTCTACTTACTGCCATTGTGTGTGAACATGCTGATGAGAATGATTGTCAAAGTTAGATGGCAGCCATGATGGGGCCTGCTGCTAGCAGAGAGTAGGCAAAACATTTAATGGCCTAACTGCACAGAGAGGTGACCAAACAGCCAACTGTAAGGTACCAAAACCTATATCACAAAAAAACACTTTGTGGCAATTTTCTTTCTCATTGAAATGTAATTAATTACTCCTAGCATTGAACACAGCAGATTCTGTGCCATAACAGACATCAGATTGGTGAGATTAGGTAGGTTGCAAATTGAAAGTTGCTGGCCTTCCTGGTCCATTAATAAGCTCCTCAAGGAGCTTAACAGAACATTAATTGAAGGCCAGAGGGTTCTTGGCTTCACTAACATACCATTGAGGAGCACTATGCTGCTCCTGCTCCTAATTAACAATCCTGACCAAAGAGACTTTTGTACCTGGTATGGGTCAAATCTCAGAACAGAAGACAGAGCACACAATTGCTACTGAAGGAATGCTACACAGAGTTATAATTGTTCAGTTGAAATTTTAAACCAATGTTCTGTCTGCTGTCTTAGATGTCATGATACCTTTTGAAGGACAAAGAGTTATCTTGACGTTTCGAAGTGCAATAAACCTTCAACCACCATCATTAAAAAGAGATTATCTGTTCATGTATTAATTTGTTACTTGTGAGATCTTACATTTTGGCTGCCAGGTGTCTCTGCACTGTAAGAATGTACACTTCCAGATGTTCTTTATTGGCTGTGGTTGTACAGGAGCTATCTTAGATTGTGAAAGGTTATACAAGTGCAAGTTCTTTTTTCTTTTCATTGCAAAGCCCCTCGCACATGAAGTTGCAAATAATGTAACTTACATTTTTTCTCTGACTATAATGGAAATGAGTCCCAGCTTTATGTTTTCAGAAACAGTGTTTTCAGAGACTGAGGAGAAAGTGAGGACTGCAGATGCTAGAGATCAGAGCTGAAAATGTGTTGCTGGAAAAGCGCAGCAGGTCAGGCAGCATCAAAGGAACAGGAGAATCGACTTCCTGAAGAAGGGCTTATGCCCGAAACGTCGATTCTCCTGTTCCTTGGATGCTGCCTGACCTGCTGCGCTTTTCCAGCAACACATTTTCAGCTTTTCAGAGACTGACCAAAGCTGCTCCAGTGGATCTGGTTTGTTTATTGTCTATTTAAATGTACAAAAATGTAATAGATCAAAAGGCAAAAATTGCAATGCACATCAGCTGCTGGCAAGCAGACAGGGAATAGTGTGATGCATGGTATAAGAGAAGATAGTTGATCTACTGAGTAATTCTCCATAAGCTTACTGCTGGTTTGTTCTCATGCAGACCTGACCCTGGATCAAAATCTGACCTCCGCAATGCAGCTTCCATATGGTATCTGAAGCTCTGATCTTAAGGTCATAATTAAGATCTCAAATACAGGGAGGTGAGTATGATTTGAATCAGACTGCTATTATCTTCATGTTAATATGATTACCTACAAATTTATGTTTTATCATATTTCATATTCTCTAGCTGCTTTTCCTTTCAATTAATTTATCTCCTGCCCTATCCAGCTGCTTGAGAGGATAGATAACAATCTTGTCCACTGTAACTAGCCTCAGACTTAAGTACTACTGACAAACTAATGGCTTGGACTAATATGGCCCATAGATTTTCAATTGTTAGGAGATAGCATGAACGATTCCTGCAAACTACCTGTGCAAATCAGATTTCTGAAGGAATACATTTATTTTCATACCATTCACATACAATGCAAATTATCATGAGCAGAATAATTACAACAATTGTGAGATTCAGATATACCTGTACTTGTTTTTAAGTGTTTTTCAGAGAGGGAGAGGAATAGGCACCTGTTTGAACATTAGCTCCCCTACAAGAAGAGAGGGTCATGCCATACTGATGTGAGAGTTAACAAGAACTGAAGGGGTTTGAAATATTCCAAAATCTGACCTGACTCAGACCATTTGTTTATACCTGCATTTCTCCCTGTCTGAGGGATGAGAAGATCTCCCAGCAGTAGTCAAAGATCAAATATGCTTCAATTTGTTAAAAGACATTCCATGATCTGAAACTAATGCTATGATTGATGATGGGGAAATGGTTTGCGTTTCATCAGTTCTGTATAGAATGGGAAAGAATGATTTTCTTTACAGCTGTTTAATATTTTAGTTTATACTTTTCTCACTATTATGACCATGATTGAACTTTGCTATTCTTACAGGTGCTCAAATCACTGAGTTTACTTACCCTGTTGATCAATAACATTCTAATTCTAAATGAGTCTGTTTTGGATGGTTTAACATTCTAACTTCTAAATGAGTCTGTTTTGGATGGTTTCTGCTTGACTGTAGCATGTACTACATTAACACAGTGGTATTTATGAGTGAACAATATACTGAATAAATCTTTACTGGGATTGATATTGGGTGCGTTAGGGTATCTTAACCCCTTCTCCCCAAAATTTGTATTAGTCATAGAATTTGCATGATGTACTTCAGTAGAAAGCAATAAAGTTTGTGCTGTTTGGAAGCAGAAGAAAGACATTTGATATGGGCACATGTGCTCACTGCACTGTAAGAGCTGCTACTCATGATGAAGATTGCTGCCAATGTCCTTTTCAAATATAGGAAATGACAGGATTTGTTTGGTCTATGGTGGCCAAGGACAATAATTTTCTGATCTCACTCGAAGTATCTCTTGTAGTTGACGAGATAGAGTTTATTGTGTGTTAGTAACCTATAACAGGTTAATGATGCAAGCTTATGATATATTATTTTATTTGAGAACTTGGATTCTAAAGTACAGGTCAACAAATTTTTGGTTTTCAGTGTTGTGAAGTCTGATTTTTTTTTTCAGAAAGGGGCAGAAAGTCATTTGGAACAGTGAGTAAAAACAGGCTTTTCCAAGAAATCATGTGAGATAAGCTGAGTGACTAGATGACCTCCCTAGTGAGATACGAGCTAGAGTGTTTATTCAGTGGAACTTTCATAGCCTGTAGATATAATTAATCAAGGGGCATAAGTAGGTTGAACCTTTAATACATGTGTTACTTCTAAGTTCATTGAAGAAACCTGATCTCTTTTGTTCTTGATAACAACAACTTTGGGAAACATATTACCATTTTGGTGGTTTACAAGTCATTTATATTTTTGGTATGACGCGGAATAATGGGGTTTGATATCCAACATCACCTCTCATCAAAGTTGTAACTTTACAGTTCGATCCTGTGAGTATGACTTTGTTAGATAGTTGCTTGACTAATCTGTGTGACAGCTCTTGCAATTCACACACATGTCTCCAGAAATTACGAAAGAGGACTTCACAAGATGGAAGAGATGTATTTCTTATTGTTGTTTCCAATGCTTAGTTTTGCTGTTGGGTGGCCCATGCAGTTTTACTCCTTTCTCTAGACTTGGCAGTGGTTTGATACAGTCAGAGACTTGCCAGCCTAGCTCAGATAATGATTAGGGTCAACCACATCAACCTTGGCCTGAAGTTGTACGTGGGCCAGACTAGGTAAGGACAGCAGATTTCTTATCTTAAAGGACATTAGCTTAATTGACCCATTGCTGAAACTGACTCTTCTTGCCAAAATGTACCATGTCTTTCTAATGTGACTATATGTTTTAATTGCTTATCAGAATTGCATTTTGCTATAATAGCAGTCCAGTTGCTCCTAGGTCTGAACTGGAGAGTTTCCCTATGTGTAGCAGCTAAAAATGAAGGATTCCTACCTTCTTACAGCTGAGACAGAGAATTTCTACTCTGCATGGTTAAAATGGGAGAGTCCTCCTTTTTTTTGCAGCTTCACTGTGTCAATCATGCTGATTGCAGCCTTAATAAAAACTTCAAACAGTATTCTACTGAATGATTCCTGTTCCTTGCAATTTAAGTAAATGATTTCTTCCTTCTTTGCAGCTTTTCTGAAGATCTCCAGCCTTTTCATGGCCTGAATAAAGTCTCCCCAATTTATTGTTCCCATTATACTAAGTCTGTTTAGACTTTTAATCTCCCCAGAGTTATTGCTTAATTGCATGGCTTTGTAATGACCCCCTGTGACCTTGACTAATTTTCCTTTCATGACCTTTTACTTCTGTATCTGTGTCTTATGGTGCTTGCTTTCTATGGCAGTCACGTTTGATCTAGGAATTACACTATTTTTACCTTCTCTTCTTTTCCACCCTGGATGACTCCTCTGTTAAAGGTTTTCCCAGCCCATGTAGGATTTTAAGCTTTATTCATGGACCCTCCAATGTCTGTTCATTTACCACCAAACTCTGACATGGTCGTGCTCCCACACACTACAGCCTCACAATGAAGCCTATAACTGTTCTGCAGTTACCAATTCCTCTTCTCTCGGGAGTTGTTAACTCTCCTGTTGTGGAGCATTGCTTGTCAGGTTTGAAAGACTTTTACCAATCTTGCAGTATTCTCTCTTGATAAAGGTTACCACATGAGTTTCTTCTGCAAGGTTCTTAAATCTTCAATTCTTCCCTGCTGCTGACTAGATTGGAGACTTAAATCTGAGTTTAAAGATTGAACACCATTGCTCGCCATGTGTTGTCTGAGCAGTCAAAGCAAATCTGTACTGCTGCCTAACATGTTGTAAAAGGAATGTCAGCTCACTACAGTACATGAGTTGTTTGTAATGAAGGTGATGTTCCCCCCCCACCTCCTGTTTCAATGTAGCAAACCACAGACTGTTTGGTCAAGTATGGGAAAAAAAGCACAACTTGGTCTAACTAGCGGAATCTCTTGTAGTTAACAAGATATAGGTCATTGCATGTTCGCAAATAGTTACAAGTTATATTGATATGAAAAACATTTTCATGGAGAGTTTGAGGAGGACACAGATGTTAGGTCTTGCTTTTTTTGAATCCTAAGCTACTCTGTCCACAAGTTAATATGCTGTATTGTGCAGGAAGTGTTGGAATTGATAATTTTAGAGTTTATAGCCGCACACTTAGAAAACCAATAGGGAAGAGTCATCATTGATTCATCAAAAGAATATCATGTTCATACCAATTTATTGGAGTTCTTCAAAGGAGTTACATGTTTGAGCCTGTGCATTACTGCTTCTGCTGGGAACCCTAATATTGGTGATCCCATGATGTTCCATTGATTGTAGGTCTTGTTATTAAATATAAAGTGGATGGTGAGGCACAGGTCTACTAGCTTGAGGATGTTGTCTTTGCTGATGAAGTTGGTGCTGTCTGGTGTTTGTGTCCTTGGTTCCTAAATACTCAACTACAGAAGCAGTCATTCCAACACCCACAAACTGAGCTGCAACAGGACATGAGTCCAACGAGTCACCACACACCACAGCACCCAGGAACTGCAAACAGCAGAAGAAAAATACCTACACAGCATATTCTGGAAGAATGGGTACCCAACAAACACAGTCTGCTGATTTCTCAACAACAAACCCAAACAAGTAGACACAACAGGCCCAGAAACCCCAGCCACACCACCTTACATCAAAGACATCTTGAAAATGATTTTCAGACTACTCAGACCCCATGGCACCATGGTAGCCCACAAACCCACCAACAGATCCAAATAGTGGCTGATGAACCCAAAGGACCCTATACAAACAACCAGCAAATCGAATGTCATTTACAAATACCCTTCAAGGACTGTAATAAACATTACATTGGATAGACAGGCAGGAAACTAGCCACCAGGATACACCAACACCAACTAGCCACCAAAAGACATGACCCACTATCACTTGCATTCTTACATACAGATAAAGGAGAACACCATGTGTGGAGTAACTGCACTTGGATTTTCAGAAGGCATCTCATAAGATGCCACATCAGAGGTTATTGCAGAAAATTAATGTTCACAATATAGTGAGTAACATACTGTCATGGATAGAGGATTGGCTGGCTGGCCAAAAATAGAACATATGCATAAGATGGTCTCTGTTCTGGCAACAGGATGTGACAACTGCACAGGGATCTCTGCATGTGTTGGGGCATTATCTTTTTCCAATTTGCATCTAAGATTTAGGGAAGGGGTGAAAAGATATGGGAGATACATTCACAAATGACACCAAGATAGGTAGAAAAGTATGTTAAAAAGAAGAGATGAAGAAGTGGCAGAAGGCTATAGGTAGGTTAAGTGAGTAGGCAAAAGCCTAACAGATGTGGGGAAATATAAAGCTATTCATTTTGGCATGAAAAATAAAAAAAGTACAGTAGTACTCAAAATGGAGAATAACTGCAGAATTCCAAAGTTCAGTAGGATTTAAGTGTTCAGGTGCATGCGTCACAAATTATGACTATGCAGGGACAGCACAGAATGAAAAGGCTAATGTCATGCTTTATTTTGAAAGTAATTGAACATAAAAGTAACAATGATATGCTTCAGTTATAGAGGACATTGATGAGACTATATCTTGAAACCTGTGTACAGAATGATACCTGAAATGAGTGAATTGTCTTGTGAGAATTGTTTGAACAGGTGGGCTTATTTCCACTGGAGTTTAAAAGAGTGAGGGACGATTTGATTGAAATGTACACACTCCTGAAGGGTCTTGACAAGGCAGACATGGAAAATTTGTTTCCTCTTGTGAAACACGAAAAGATCTGAAGGAGGGGTTAAATTATCTACTTCTGTTCCTGATTCATTTGTTTGTCTGACATAATCATAGCATGTGGTGCTTATGGCAGTCCTTACCATTAACCCTTTCAGACACATAATGCAACAGACCTCTGCAGAAATACACCAATTCTTCTCTTCACAAATATACTGGCAAAGACAGGTAGATAGAAGTTATCAGAGGCCTGTCTAGGATAATATCTGCATCATTCCTAAAATTATTTCAAGTAACATGCGCACGAAAGTTCTCTACAAAAATAAAACAGTCTTTCTTCTAATTGTGCGTACTGACTGACTTGTTAGTTTGTGTATTGTATTTGTAAATTACTATAACCTGTAGAGTCATAGAGTCATAGAGATGTACAGCATGGAAACAGACCCTTCAGTCCAACTTGTCCATGTCGACCAGATGTCCCAACCCAATCTGGTCCCACCTGCCAGCACCCGGCCCATATCCCTCCAAACCCTTCTTATTCATATACACATCCAAATGACTTTTAAATGTTGCTATTGTACCAGCCTCCACCACTTCCTTTGGCGGCTCATTCCATACATGTACCACCCTCTGTGTGAAGAAATTGCCCCTTAGATCTCTTGTATATCTTTCCCCTCTCACCCTAACCCTATGCCCTTTTGTTTTGGACTCTCCCACCCCCAGGGAAAAGACTTTGTTTATTTATCTTATCCACACCCCTCATAATTTTGTAAACCTCTATAAGGTCATCCCTCAGCCTCCGATGCTTCAGGGAAAACAGCCCCAGCCTTTTCAGCCTCTCCCTGTAGCTCAAATCCTTGCGACTCTGCTTTCAAGGAGCTATGAACCTGCATTCCAAGGTCTCTTTGTTCAGCAACACTCCTTAGGACCTTACCATTAAGTGTATAAGTCCTGCTAAGATTTGCTTTCCCAAAATTTGCATTTATCTGAATTAAACTCCATCTGCCACTTCTCAGCCCATTGGCCCATCTGGTCCAGATCCTGTTGTAATCTGAGGTAACTCTCTTTGCTGTCCACTACACCTCCAATTTTGGTGTCATCTGCAAACTTATTAACTGTACCTCTTATGCTCGCATCCAAATAATTTATGTAAATGGCAAAAAGTAGAGGACACAGCACCGATCCTTGTGGCACTCCATTGGTCACAGGCCTCCAGTCTGAAAAACAGCCCTCCACCACAACCCTCTGTCTTCTATCTTTGAGCCAGTTCTGTACCCAAATAGCTAGTTTTCCCTGTATTCTGTGAGATCTAACCTTGCTAACCAGTCTCCCACCGGGAACCTTGTCGAACGCCTTACTGAAGTCCACACTGTCTGCCTTAATGTAGTTTTAAATTCTGAGGAAGAAACCTGAGGCATAAAATACAGAAAGATTTTTTACTCCCTCTCATCTCTTCAACCTTAGTAATTTAGAGCTACAGTCAAAATTTTAAGCAATTTACTTTAAATTCAAGAACTGAAATTAAGAAAGTAAGGAGATCCAAGCAAAAGAAAAATCAATATTTCCAGAACTGTATTCTCATTTTCTTAATACTTTTGAAAGTATTTTTTTAAAGGCATAATTATGTTGTGAGGAAGGGATAGAGAGAAAGAAAGAAATTATTGTAACCTGGAAACTGGCAAGACGACCTTGCAGGAAATACTTTACACGATACAATAAAAAGAACATCAGCAAGAGAATCTGTCTTCAAAAGCTTTAAACAGTTCTAAAGATCGGATTGAAGAATATCACATTCATAGAGCTTTTCTTGTTTTAATTGGGTTTGTACCTGACTCATGAACTTCACTTTGTACCTGCAGCATATGGTACTTTCAAGCAGAAATTGGCCCAAATAGATTCATCTAAAAGTTAAACTGATATCAGTCAACAGGATAAAAGAATCAGTGTCTTTATTTGAGATCATCCGGCAAAAGTGAGAAAAAAAATTGACACACAATTGTGAAAAAAGTTCTTTCCAGTTCTATATATGCAAGTCAAGTGCTTCTGCATTAATTCTTACAGCAAAAAACCTCCACAAAACGTGTTCCTTATCTGGAAACCAACTTGTTCTGGCTGGAATAGTTGGAAGGTGACCTGAAATGGATTTAAAAGTGGATTCTGGATTTACAATTGATCTCGGGTGCATAAAGACCACTACCTAATCATTTTTGGAAAGAACAACTCCAGAAACTGTAAGGAGACATTAAAGAAAATCAAAATGACAAAAAAACACATGCCTTTCTGCTTATCTAACTAAAAATATACTTTTGCCAAACACATTTTATAAATGATTTGGAGATGCCGGTGTTGGACTGGGATGCACAAAGTTAAAAATCACACAACACCAAGTTATAGTCCAACAGGTTTAATTGGAAGCGCTAGATGGCTGATCAAGGAGCAGCGCTCCAAACGCTAGTGCTTCCAATTAAACCTGTTGGACTATAACCTGGTGTTGTGTGATTTTTAATATTTTATAAAGGCACTGTTCCTTTCGATGAAAGCTGAACACATCACTGACTTAAGAAAGCTAAAATCAAATAATTGTTGACACAAAAAGAGAAATATTCATTTGAAAATGGCTTCCCTTGGACCTGATTGTCTATCTACAACATGAAAGCACAAATCCAAGCTGACCCTCTGTGGGAACAAGAGCACAAACTCAGGCAGCATGTGAAACTTGTCACTATACTTGCTTACAGCTTTGAGCATCTAAGAGCGTTCGCTCAGTTGCTCTGTTGAGGCTGTCTTTTCCATGCAGTCTCGGACAGCCTTCTCATAAGCTCAGCAGAGACCCCGAATGGATGTGTGCAGTTGAATTCTGAATCTACGGGTCGACACCTCCAGCATTATAATTCAATGTCAAAGTTATGCTTTCAGTTCTCATTTACTGTTGTAATGACAATTTCCGAAACCTGACTGCAAGGAGCTGGATATTTGAATTATCAGTGGAATTCTGGGCTACTTGACATTTTTAGTAATCAGCCTTCCCACACACCAAGCCTCAAATTGTTTGATGATGTACCCTATCCATGCAATTTGCACAAAAACATTTCTTTCACTCAAAAGTATATGATCAATTCTAAATCTTTGCTAAAGTTTGACTTTTAAACATAATTCATTTCTGCTGGAATGCTTATATATGAATGACAGATAGTTTTACAACATAATGATAGGTTGTCATTGAATTGAGCCACTTAACATCATTGGACAAACTGAAGTTAATTCCCAAATGCTTTTATTTTTAATGAAGTTAAGGGCTGTTAAATGGAGATTGGCAGTAAATCTTTGTTCTTAATTATATGTACACAAATAATTTGTCAGTGTACTGTCTATTATGGTTCACTGTTAAATTAAACAAATGCTGGAAATAATTTAATCTTATTACTGTATGTAGCATGGATGAGAGACATTTTGCACAATTCTTTTTCACTGAAGATAGTTTTTAATAACTTATACAATCATAATAAGTGTAACACAAGTTTATTAATAACACTGTAACCTGAATGAGTCTTTTAGCATGTTACGTCATCAATTGAACTTATATTTATTAATATAGAAAAATGGACAAACATATTTTTTATTCACTGATGGGATATGGGTCTCACTGATTGCCCAGCATTTATTGCCCATCCCTAGTTGGCCTTTTGAAGGTAGTGGTGAGTTGCCTTCTTGAACCACTAAACTGCCATTTGGGATACACTTCAAGGGTTTTGACCCAAGACATTGATAATATATTTCCAAGACAGGATGGTAAGTGGTTTGGAGGGGAACTTGCAGGTGGTGGTGTTCCTATGTATTTGATGCCCTTGTCCTTCTTGATGGAAGTTGTGCTTTGGAACCATGGAACTTTGGTAATTTCCTGCTGTGCATCTTATAGATGGTACATGCTGCTGTAACTGACCATTGATGGTGGAGGGAATGAATTATGTGGATGTGGTGCCAATCAGGTGGACTGCTTTGTCCTGGATAGTGCCAAGCTTCTTGAGTGTTGTTGGAGCTGGACTCATCCAGGCAAATGAGGAGTATTCCATCATATTCTTTGTGCTTTGTAGATGGTGGGCAAGCTTTGGGAAGTCAGCAGGTGAGCTACTCATTGTGGGATTCCTCTAACCAGATCTTACGTCCACAGTATTCATATGGCTAATCTAGTTCAGTTTCTGGTCAATTGTAAACCCCAGGATGTTGATAATGTAGGATAGTTGATGTCATCGAATGTCAAGGGGTGATGGTTTAATTCTCTCTTGTTAGAGGTGGCTATTGTTGGCACTTGTGTGACTTGAGTCACACTTGCAACATCTCAGCCCAAACTTAGATATTGTCCAGACTTTGCTGCATTTGGACATGGACTGCTTCAGAGGCATGTTCAGACAAAACTAGACACCAAACCAAATAAGGAGGCATTAAAAGAATTGATCAAACTTTTGTGCAAAAGGGTCCTAGGGCAGCAGTAAAGTCAATGCTTTCTCATGACTAATGTTTATTTCCCTTTATTCTGTTCGTACTGAGTGTATTGATCATTCCCTATAGAATAGAAATTTACTGAGGGAATTATTCTACTGGGATGCAAATGGTGCAAACATAACTGAAATGACTTTTAAAATGGAAATTATAGAGTCATAAAATCATAGAGATGTACCGCACAGAAACCGATCCTTCGGTCCAACCCGTCCATCCAACCCGTCCATGCCAACCAGATATCCCAACCCAATCTAGACCCACCTGCCAGCACCCAGCCCATATCCCTCCAAACCCTTCCTATTCATATACCCATCTAGATGCTTTTTAAATGTCGTAATTGTAACAGCCTCCACCACTTCATCTGGCAGCTCATTCCATACACATACCACCCTCTGGGTGAAAAAGTTGCCCCTTTGGTCTCTTTTATATCTTTCCCCTCTCACCCTAACCCTATGCCCTCCAAAAATATTTCATTAATAATAAAATCTGAAAATTGCAAATTAGACATTGAAGATTTACAGTGGTTACTATGAAAATCTTTAAAATTTGAGAATTTTGAAACAAAGAGCCAATTGGATTCAGATAGCTAGTTTTCAGGCGCAAACACAATTTTTCTTTTGACACGGACACAAGATGTATAGGGACACCTTTCCCTTGGGTTGGGAGCCTCTTAAATGCAAAACTAGTAACAGGGAAAAGTGTACAACACTGTGGCCCAGATGTGCCAGCCAGAGTCTTTACTATTCAGCTTCCAAACAGAGTGAGTCACTTACAGACAAACATATAAACCATGCTGTACATCTCCATGACTCTATAAACATATGAAATAGGAACAGAAATAGGCCATTCAGGCTCTGTCTGCTCTGCCAGTCAATACGCTTATGACTGATCTGTTTGTGTTTCAAATTTCACACTCCTATCTACCGAAAAGCCCCTTGAATCTCCTGACCTAACCAGAATGTATCCACCTCCTGATCTAATCAGAACCTATCCACTTCCTGACCCAAACAGAACCTGTCCACTTCCTGACCTAACCAGAGCCTGTCCACCTCCTAACCTAACCAGAAACTGTCCACCTCTGACTTAAAAATATTAGTTTGCAGGAATGGCGTGTACCAAAAGCTAATGGGATGCTATCCTTTACTACGAGAGGAATTAAAGATCAAAGTAAAGATGTTATGCTTCTGTTACACAGAACCTCCACCAGCTTTTTAGGCAGAGAGTTCCAAAGCTGTATTACCTCTGAGAGAAAAAAAAAATTCCTAATCTCTGTCCAAAAATGGCAAGGCCTAATTTTAAAACTGTGCCCCTACTTCTGGAATTACCGACAGGAGGAAACATCCTTTCCATAATCAGCTTGTCAAGATCATTCAGGATCTCACACTCTTCAATCAAATCAATCCCAACTGACTCTTCTAAACTCTAGTGAATCAAGCCCAGCCTGTCCAACTTATCCTCATAAAACAACTTGCTCATTCCAGGCTAATAAACCTCTGAATTGCCTTCAGTGCAGTTACATCCTTCCTTAAGTAAGGAGACTATAATTGTACTCAGTATTTGAGACTTGGTCTCATCTATGTCCTATGTAACTGAAACATAATATCTTAACTTCTATCTTTAATTCCTCTCAGAATAAAGGATAACATCCCATTCACCTCCTTGTACCTGCATATTAATATTTTGTGATTCATACACAAGAACAAATGAATCTCTCAGCACCTTGGAATTCTACAGTCATTCTTCATTTAAATAATACTCTGGTTTTGCATTCCTCCTGCCAAAGTGAATAACTTCACATTTGCCAACATTATACTCCATCTGCCAGAGTTCTGCCCCTCGGTCAACCTATCTATATCAGTCTGCAAATTTTGTCACCTTTACAAACTAGTTTCTTATCAATCTTGGTGTCATCTGCAAATTTAGCTACCATACCTTTGCTCCCTTATCTCAGTCATTGACTGAAATTGTAAAAAGTTGAGGACCCAACAGAGATCCCTGTGGGACTCCACACGTCACATCATGCCAATCAGGTGAAAACCCATGATGCATTCATTGCTCTCTGTGAGTCAGTCAACCTTTAATCTATTCACAGATTGCCCTTCTTAACCACAGCACTTGCTAAAAAGGAAAATAAGATTTTGTGACAGAATATTGGCACTGTATTAATTTTTAATTATAAATGCAGAAAATGCTGGAAATACTCAACAGGCCAAGTAGCACATGGGGAGGGAGAAAAAGCATTAATGCTTCAGATATTAAATATTTCCAGAAACTATTATTTTTATTTTAGGTTTTGACATTCACGGTTCTTTTTGTGGTGCTCAAATGTTGACATGGAAATATATGGGTCAAAATTCTGGAATTCCCTCTCTAAGGGCATTGTGGGTCAACCTCTAGCAGATGGACTGCAGCAGTTTAAGATGGCAGCTCAGCACCAGCTTCTCAAGGGCAACTAGGGTTGGCCAATAATTGCTGGCCAGCCAAGATCCCAAGCCCCACGAGTGAATATAAAAAAAAGGAGCAGGAGTAGGCCATTCGGCCCCTTGAGCCTGTTCTGTCATTCAATATGCTCATGGTTGATCATCCAATCCTGTTCTGGTTTTGGCCCCATAACTTTTGACCTTTTTAGCCCTAAAAACAATATCCAACTCCTTCTTGAAAACAATGAATGCAGGGAATTCCAAGACTCAACAGCGAAGAAATGTTTCCTCATCTCAGTCCTGAATGGCCATAAAGTGTTGCCCTTGCTTCTGGACTCCCTGGTCATCAGGAACATCCTTCCTGCATTTACCCTGTCTAGATCTGTTAGAATTTTGCAGGTTTCCATGAGATCTCCCTTATTTTTCTAAATTCACTGAATATCATCCTAACTGATCCAATCTTTATTCATACTTCAGATATATGTTTACATCCCTAGCCGTCTGATTTTGCTTTTATCTTGCACAGGACCTCAAAGTTCTGTCAAGTGATAGGGCTGAATGAATTTTACAGGAGATTGTGTTTGTAGCAGACTGTGTAAAAGAAACTTTGTAATAATTTGATCAAAAATGACTATTCTACTTATGTCCTTTCTACAGTTCAGATTGGAACAGCAGCTAATTATAGAATCAGAGATGTTTACACCAGAAAAAGAACTTTGGTAGATTGCATACACACAAGTGCTTTGATGAATCATTTTCACAACTGCAATCCAAAATACCATTGCCCTACTCTCTCCCTTTTCCCAGTATTATCCTTAGTTTTCAATATTAATCTTCCCTTAAAAATGCAATATTTTTCATCTTTATGGTTTCCAATGGCAAAACAATTCCCACTTCATAATGAAAAATCTCCCAATCTCTTGTAAGATGGACAAAGGTCTGTGAAGACCATCCTGAGAATTGTCTGGTGTAAAACTGAATTTAATTAACAGTTCTAGCATCATAGATGTTTACAGCAGAGAGAAAAAGGCCCTTTGTGCCATTGAGTCTGTGCTAGTCAAAATCAGCACCTAACTATCTTAATTCAATTTCCTATAGCCTTGTACACCTTCACAAGGCTATACTTCTTAAATAATTCTTAAATTAAATTAAATACTTCTTAAATTAGATTAGATTCCCTACAGCGTGGAACAGGCCCTTTGGCCCAACAAGTCCACACTGACCCTCCTGAAGAAGGGCTAATGCCCGAAACGTCGATTCTCCTGTTCCCTAGATGCTGCCTGACCTGCTGCGCTTTTCCAGCAACACATTTCCATCTCTGATCTCCAGCATCTGCAGACCTCACTTTCTCCTCTGAAGAGTAACCCACCGAAACCCATTTCCCTCTGACTAATGCACCTAATACAATGGGCAATTTAGCATGGCCAATTCACCTGACCTGCACATCTTTGGACTGTGGGAGGAAACCGGAGCACCCGGAGGAAGCCCACGCAGACACAGGGAGAATGTGCAAACTCCACACTGACAGTCGCCTGAGGCTGGAATCGAATCTGGAACCCTGGTGCTGTGATGCAGCAGTGCTAACTACTGAGCCACCATGCCATGACGATTTCTGCCTCACCGTTCCTTGTAGAGAATGAGTTCCAGATTCCTACCACTTTCAAAGTGAAAAAAGTTTCCTCTCAATCTCTCTAACTTCCCGCCCCCTTCCCTTAAATCTATGTTCCCAGTCATTGATCCCTCCATCATGAGAAAAAAGTACCTTGCTATCTATAATCCTCATAAATTTATACATCTCAATAACATCCCCCCCTTAGCTTCCTTTGCTCCAAGGAAAATAAGCCTTGTCTATCCATTTTTACTTCATAATAAAACTCTGAAACCCGTGATATCCTGATAAATTTCCTCCAGTGCCATCACATCGCTTCTATAATGTGGATTTTAGAACTGCATGCAATACTTTACAATACTGTGGCCTTGGAGAAAGTGAGGACTGCAGATGCTGGAAATCAAGTCAAAAAGTGTGGCGCTGGAAAAGCACAGCCGGTCAGGCAGCATCCAAGGACCAGGAGAGTTGACATTTTGAGTATAAGCCCTTCATCAGGAATAACGTTCCTGATGAAGCGCTTCTGCCTGAAACATTGACTTTCCTGCTCCTCAGATGGTGCCTGACCTGCTGTGCTTTTCCAGTGCCCCACTTTTCAATACTGTGGCCTAACCAAAGTTTTATATGATTCCAGAGTAATCTCCCTGCTCTTAACTCTGTGTCTCAGCTAACAATCCCATCAGTTTTGTTAACCACTTTGACCAATTGACCTACCTGACAAAACTGTCCACCCCAGTACTAGCCCAAACACTGACCACAACACTATCTCATCATGATCTGAAACCAGATTCCAATCAGCAACACACCCAGAAGCAATCCCATCCCATTAAACATAGTGCAGATTTAAATTATTTATAGGATTATTGCCTCTGGTTACAAACCCTAGTTCAGGATTTGAGATTGAAATCTAACATGACACTTCATTGGAGTTCTGTGGGAGTGCTGCATTGTCAGAATCTGTGGTTTTGGGTATAATTTTTTTTAAAAGATTCCCTTTTTGCCATGATAGCATTTCAGTAGGTAGAATCTTTCACTATATAAAGAGTCAATTAATGTGGGATTACTAATTAGTAGATAATTGAATTAGCAAACACATATTTAACTAGAGTAGGAAAATAAATATTGTGGCAGTTTGGTGTCCTCTGTGAGTACAGAGTACTGTGAGCATATGATAGCAAGCTTTCACCATCGTTCTAGAGAAAACTACATCATACTATTGTAATAATGTTGAAAATAATAACTTCTCCAATGTGATTTATATCACCTTTAATACGTGGCACAACACGTCCATCGTGAGGCAATACATGGACACACCCATTGCTCGGCAACACATAATCACACCCATCATGAGGCAACACATGACACCCATCACCATGCAACACAAACACACTGTTACAGATAGACCATAGTCAATAATGAACTTTCAGGGAAAATAGTTCAGAAAATCCCAGCAAAAATGTCCTATCCAACACAGAAACCCAATAACTAGCTATAATGGGAAAAACCTCAACCAATACAACTACTAGTAGGCAGGACACTCTCAATTTACAATTAATTTCAAGGCAAAGTCAAGATCAAAAATGTTGCTTTAACCCTTTGCCTTGCACTGATCTTAATGCCAGCAAATCAGGACAAGGAACCTAGATGTAAAAATGTAAAAACTCCCAAAAGTACTGTCCGATGAAAATATAGACTGACTTTATAAAATATGAATAAATATAAAGAATTAATTAACAAAAGCAAGCCAAAATGAAGAGCTGCTCTGTTTTATAAAAAATCCTTCACTGATAATAAAAAAGGAGCTTTCAATATTACCATCTTAAACCTTGAATAAAGTTTGATTCACTATCTAACAATATTGTACTAAACAATTGACTATTTCAATAATCAGTATATCAAAGGATTAGGTGATACCATCCTACCTTCAAGGTAGTACCTTTTTTTAAAATATCAGTTGAAGATTACAATTTTGAAGTTACACCTTTAGCTTCTGGGCGAGCAGTTAAATTAATTAATTCTCTAAAGATTCACAGACGAGAGGGTTTCGGAATCCATGTGCTACGAAGATTTCTTGTTGTTAAAGGCTACAAGAATACTTAGAGATTCAGTTGTTGAGGCATCAGTAATCAAGACAGAGTTAATCCACGCCCAGTCTAGTTCAGAACTCCAGACCATATATTACAACATGCTGTAACGAGTTGAGTAAAGCTTGTAGAACTGGACAGGGGCAGAGCATCATTGGTGTTCACAGAAGTGACAGAGCATGGAGTGCCTGTGATGTTCTTCTCATCAGTTCGTAGGCAGTTTTCGAAGGACATGCTGCAGAGGCAGATGACCGTGGGAGCTGCTACAAATAGTTTTACACAGAATCTCTAGGCTGCATGCTTCAGTAACCATGGAAGTAGAGAGAACTTCTTCCCATTTTCAGCTCTCTGCTGAGCTGATTCTGCTGTTCCTCTTCATTTGGGGTAGGTTAGCTGTCAGTCTTTTGTACTAAACTTTCTTCACTAACACCATGATCTAAAGTTTAGTTGACAGAGTAACTGCCTATTGAGGCAGCCAGGAATAGACTGGCTTAACTCAATCAACGTGGTCTTTATATCCAAAGCACTAAGCTGGATTGTTGGAGAGCTATTCGTATTTTGTTATCATGTGAGCTGAATCCTTTGTGCTGTGCCTGTCTGTATGGAGTAATACATAATACTTAAAAACTACATTTGAAAATCAACTTTGAATTTTATCTGATCATTTGATTTTCAAACAAGGCTGATGTCCTATTTACCATAACTTACATTTAATTTTAAGTGGATTTAAGCTGCTTAACTTCTGAACCTATGAAACAAAAGCAGTTCACTGGCATTTTCTTGCAGTAACCATAGTTACACCAGTTAGCAGTGTTTGATAATTACACTATAATAATTCACTGCGCTTTCTGGATGGATTGCAAGTTGGTCACAGTTATATTTGAAACTGCAAGATAACAGGAAATTCTCTGTTCCTATACCTACACATTTCATGGTTTCCTTCAATATTGAGATTAAGGATTAGTTCACACTGGTGCGTGTTTCAATTGAGATGTTCAGACAGACTGTCATAAAAGTAACTTGTTTATTTTGTGGTGGAATATAAATTCATTAGGAACAGTAATGTCTAGGTTTAATATTTTAAACCCAATTAAGTAGTCAGAAAAGTCACATTGGGTACATGGCTCTGGCTGTAAGATAAACATAAAAAAGGAATTACCAGTTAAAAAAAAAGTGCAAAAGACTTCAGAAATTACATTGGGCTTAAAGGTATAATCTTTTCTTGCATTGCTTTAAGTAAAATAATCAATGATAGGGAAGGTAACTAGGAAAGTCGGGAAGGGGTTTCGATCTAGTTGTTTATCCAGCTATATTGTTATTCAAGTTTCTCCTCTAAATGATATTTTTCATTAGCCCATTAGAATGGTTTCTTCAGTGTAATTTTGAAGTTATATAGATGTTTAAGTTTACATTTGTCATAAGTCACCCATTTTAATTTTATTAATCTTCTTAACATTTTGCAAAAAGTTAATAAATACTTGCAATGGAAGCATGTGGATGATGTCGGAAATCAATTAGTTATAGGCTTTATAGGCTTTAAGTTATAGGCTTTAAGTTATAGATACAGTGGAACCGTTTCAGAAACCGCAGATGACATTTGAAAGAATATAATCTTCTTCTTCTTCTGTCTGAAAGGTTAGCTGTTGATGATTCTGACATTGAGTGGGCCAGATGGCAGTGCCAGATGAATGTTACCATTAGGACTGTTTCTTGTGACCTCTGCCTGTGCTTTTAACCAGCTCTATTTGTTCATGTCGCAGATCCTGTGCTGGTCCTACCCAGATCAAGGCCAGTGACGTATATAAATCTCCTAATTTGAGCTCTGTCTTGGGATCCGTAAATGGCTGATCATGGTCTAAGACAGTTGATAAAATTTGTTCAACTGTTGAATTCAACAGCATTTCAAATATCTATTTTTTCTGTAATTCACAACAGTTTGAACATATTTATCTCTTGAAAATGTATGTTACAGTGAACATGTGGATCCTATTGCCAACATTCATACAAACTAAAGCCAAATTTGGTCCTCTGAACTTGAACACTTGTGGTCTGTACGGTTACTTAATGCACAAATTGTTGTGTGCAAAAGAAATATACTTATCCTGTAGGGGTGGAGAGGAGTGTATTATTTGAAGATGGCTTTGAATATTCCTGGTTGCTTCATTAGCTAAGAATGCAGTGGGGCTTTCCTATTCTTTCGTCTCAAACCACGTCACTGTTTTTCAATTAACTGTTGCTATGGGAAACAGAAGAATTTGCCAACACTGAATGCACAAGACTTCAAACTGCTTTCAGGCTAGCTGTGGTGCTTTATGTCTGATAGATGATTGTTAGGATTTCAATGCTGCTGTGTTTGGCTGGTACTCCAAATTGAGTTTCAGTGTGTGTCATTGGATTTCTGCTTCTTGTGTGCTCCTGTCTTCAGAATTTATTAATTCCACAGACACTGGAAGCAGCATTGCCTATGGACTTAGCCAAGCCTTTAGAAAAATTTGTCTGTTTGTGGAACACCTAGGGTTCTGAAAGCAATGTTTCTACATTTCTCAATCAAATTTGCATTTTAAAGCAAAACTCTTTGGTGTGGAGCAAATATTAATTTCTAATGAAGCTGTAAATGAACCTTCTTTACATTGCTTACCAGATAGGGTTTTTCCAACAGTTGGCGATGGTTTCAGAGTCTTCATTAGACTCTTAACTCCAGAGTTGTTATTGAATTCAAACTTTTTTCACTGTTTACTCAAGATAAAGAACTTGATTTCTGTTGACAGTAATCACTGTTAATTGAGTGAACTTCATTATTTTATGTATTCTTTTAAAAACATTGCAACAATCTCTTTTTAAAAAGTAAACTAGGTGTTAGATTTACACCATGGTTGATAATAAAGCAATAGTTCCTCTTTGAAATTTGAAGATGATGGGATCTTATTCAAGCTCATCACTTTACATCTGAAACATTATTTTATCAAGTGAAGGAAATGATTCTAATGAAAACTACAACACTAGTATTAATAACTGAACAAAACTATCTCTTCACTTAGAAATTTGAAATTTTTAAGCTACGTGATGCAACAGCAATTTGTTTTTACAATTACATCTCTGTAATGAGTGTTGCTAGTAGCTTTTAGCACTCACTCAACACAGGCTTTGAACTTTTAAATGGTCTCCTGCCATATGGCTCATTGACACATTAATTCTCACTGATTGAAAGTTGTTCTAGTTGTCAGAACAGTCATGACTAACATTGGAATAGGTCATCTATCTGTCCTTTGGAAATGATCCATGAGAGAGGGAACCCAAAAATGGAGAGAACAACTGAAACTATATGAAATAATTTTATTTTATTAGATATTAGAATGAAAAGTCACATTTCCATTTTGATGACATTATGAATAAAATTCAATGATACTACAGGTAATTCTTCTATAACACGATCTTGTGTGACCCCGCATTATAGAAAAATTGCACTTTGGAAAAAGCATTTAAAGTGCTAGTGATGTAAAAACCATTTCCGCTGTAGAAACCATGTCCCCAATTTGTCAATCATGTTACAGCGAATTCACGCTCACAAAATGCACATTACATCAGAACGACCTGTACTTTCCCACTGAATCATTAGTTCACCCCTGGATTAATACATTTCTAGTTTGGCAAATGAGAATGTTCCAGTCCGGACAAGATGTCCTCAATGGCACCCTTGACTTTACTGCACCATGTGGCAGAGAACTTAGCATAATATCTGGTTTAAATCTCCAACCAGCTCGATAGTAAAAGCATCAGAATTCTGCCTGATGGGAACATTCCATATGTTACTAAATCCTTACACTACAAAATCACTGAATATTAAAGAAGTTTGCAGAAAACAAAACTATCAAACACCAAGAATTTGTTTGCACACTGATTTCTGAAACAGCATTAAAATTAATTGGACAGCATTTTTTAAATTCACTCATGGAATGTGGGCATCACTGGCTGGACTGGCATCTATTGCCTATCCCTTGTTGCCTTTGAGAAGGTGGTAGTGAGCTGCTTTCTTGAACTACTGCAGTCCATGGCTGAAGGTGGACCCACAATGCCGATAGGGATGGAATTCCAGTGACCAAGGACACTGAAGGAATTCCAGGTCAGGATGGGAAGTGGCTTGAAGGGAATCTGCTGCTGGTGGTGTTCTCTGCTGGGAATCTGCTGCCCTTGTCCTTCAAGATGCAAGTAGTCATGGGTTTGGAAGGAGCTATCTAAGGATCCTTGGCAAATTTCTGCAGTGCATCTTGTAGATAGAACACACTGCTGCTAATGAATGTTAAATAGAAGTACAGATACAGTGCAGAATATTTTGAGTGTGGTGGAGCATTTGTGTCCATAATTACACTTGGTAACAGCAATAGACATGTTGATTTTCAGAATAGTTTGGTCCTTCACAGTGAAGCAGAAATGAAAGAAGACGAAAAGGATACTTGAGAAAGTCACTACACAGAGAGAGAAATTAATCTATTTCTGCCAAGTATTTTTGTTTAAGTAGTCACTTTGTAAGCTATACTAATTCATTTTCACCATTGATCATTCACTTCTGACATGAGAGCTTTTTCAGGTGGAGCAAGTTCCAGTGTTTTCCTATGGCTGAGGATTATCCACAACTCTCCACTTAGAGGAGAGCTCCATGAAAGAATCCAGATTCATGATTAAACTGAAAATGTCTTCTATTAAACATTTTTCACATTTTTATGTTTCACATGTTCACATTTTTAACAGCTCCCTCTATTATTACATTTCTCTCTCCTTTGGTTTCAGTAAGTGAACTATTCAGACTTATACTGAGAGCAGGAGGATCACAAATCTGATCATCCTTCTGTTCAGAGATAATTCATTTCAGACATGGGCAATAATGCTATAACTTGTCTCAGACCAAGGAGTACAAACCAGAACCCAATGAGCATCACTGAAGAGTGCCTTGGTGCTGGTTGGTTGAGGACAGTGACTCAGCTAAATGAGTTTTAGATTAGCTGATGTAATGTGTGGGATATGATTTTCTAAGTTGAAACTTTATTGCTGGAACAGCACAGCAGGTCAGGCAGCATCCAGGGAACAGGAGATTCGACGTTTCAGGCACAGGCCCTTCTTCAGGAATGAGCAGAGAGTGTTCAGCAGGAGAAGATAAAAGGAGATTTTCTAAATCAATGTTCATATTTTCCAAAACATGGCTACATTGAAACCAGCAAGGATGTAAAGATATACTGAACCAAGCCAATACACCACCTCTAGGTTCCAGGGATCAAATGTGTAATATCGTAGGGTTCTTCATAAACTGCCTTTAGACTTTCAGAAAGCCAGAATCATGTCAACTCCTAATTGTCAGAATAACATGTCCTTGCTCTACATTACCTCCGAATTAAGATATCCTGAAACACGATCATCAGGGATTCAGGCGCATAACTGTTCTAGATTACCAAATCAACATCACTCTAGATCATGAGGGAGTCAGGTACATGATGATTGGTAAGCCAGTGAATAAGGCAGAAATTGACGCTAGATTATCAGAAAAATTCAGATCCATATTAGGTTGAGATTGTGAGAGACAAAGACATATTTGGCTGGAGACTGTCAGGGGATGAGGCATATATTGGCTCCAGAAATAGACAATGCTGGAGAACCTCAGCAGGTCTGATAGAGAGAAACAGACCCAATGTGACTCTTCTTTTGAACACCAAAGTTCCAAAGGGTCAATATTGGACTTGAAATATTAACTCTGCTTCTCTCTCCACAGACTGGCTGATATTCTTCAGCACTTTCAGGTTTTATTTCAGATTTCCAGCATCTGCAATATTTTCACTCTATTTATTGGTTTTAGTTTATGAAAGTTTACTTAATTTTCTGTAACATTTTTACATTATAAATAAGGATGAATCAATGCAGAAAAATAATAATCATCAAAGTTTGATCTGAGTGTATTGTGTCGAGCTCTGTACAGGCTGGATTCTTTTTGTCTATTCTGTGTATTGTGGCCAGCATTGTACATGTCTACAGTTACTGGTGATTGAAGTGAGTAATACTCATCAGCTCATTCTTACTCATTGGTTAAATCATCAGCAATGCCACTCTCTTCCATAATATTAGATTACAAGATCATTTAACATTGGGCCCTGTATATGACATTACAAAATAATGGGGCACATTAGAACACAGCCAAAGAGATCTCAGAACAATCTAAATGGGGTGGGGTCTCTTATCATATTCTCCATAGAGGTGTAACTGTGAGGATGGTATGTAAGAAGGTACTTATGGAAGCTTTCTATATCTGAATAATTTCTCAAAATGTCTGTTTGTTAAAAGTTGTTAAAGGAACTGTTTTAACTCCATCAATTTCCAAATAAAGGAGTGGAATCAGGCAATTTATCATAAGGGAGGCAATGAGAACTCTATATATCAAAACTGATCTATTTTCACTATAAATAACAGACTACTGTCAGTGCAAGGCAGAGATCTGCATCCTCCTCTTTGTTAATGATTTTTCTGAAGTCTCACGATTGTGTGACAAGACAATACCTGCCAGTTATATGAAAAGCGTATACTTTTTAAAGTGGAATGCCAAGCACATCAAGCAATTGTCTGATAATATAACTACCAATCATGTTTTTCATAATACAGCTTTAAATGAAAAATTTGCAAATCATACAATAGTATCAGCAAGTGGAAAGAGCAGGTATCAATGAGACTGAACTACTTTAATTAGAATATGTGAAATGTTTATGAAATCACAAGTTTTGCATCAAGAAATTATCAAACCCCTGAGTTCTCCCACCTTCATAGTAAGGGGGTGGGGTAATATTCCACAGTGGAGACCTTTGCTCTGTTGAAAATCCCTGGTGTCCAGGCTTTCACTGACAGGCAAACTATTTTGTTTGAATAATCAGATGTTTTAGCTTTCACTAGCCTTTTGGAGCATTAAGTTAGAGGGGGTAGCATCAGAATGAGCAGTCCCAGGTTGAGACTTGAAACATTTTTGTACATGCCATGGTTGTGTGTGCAGCATGGAATGTTAGTCCATGAGCAAGATAAAATTCAGACTTCTGAATCTAACAGGTTGCTACGGTGATCCATTCGCACTCTCACGTGTTTTTGTCTTCCAGATCCACTCAATGCTAGAGATGCATTAGCACAGTTTCTTTCAGTAAAGAAATGATTTTCTAATGCATGTGCATTCAGTTATTAATAAGCCAAAGTTCACTTACAAGCTTTGATTTTTTTAAACCGGTAACACATTTTGGGGTAAAAGGAAACTGTATTAGAAATGTCAAATGCTAAGAAATTTATTGTAAAACTTCTGACCTTTCAAATTTGAATAGAACATCCACAGTCTAATAATGTAAAGTGAAATAACCCAACTTTGGGCTGATAGGGAGGGACATAAAAATGAGAAGAAATGAATAGAGAGGGTTGGCACACCGACTTCAAATATCATTTTCGAGAGGTTGCAATCAGCCTATTTTTAAAATAAAACACTGTTTCAAAATGTGAACTGTCTAAGAAAGCAAGCTCATGATGTGTAAAACCAGTCAATACTTCAGATTATACGCTGGATTGTTCCGTGGGTAAAATGATTCCAGCTAAGTCAGGACATTGCTCACTGGGAGCAGAAACATTGGGAAATCCTGGGTGTTGGAACAAAGGCATGCAGCAATGGGAATGTACTTGTACAGAAGACTAAATGGTTACACAGGTCAAGAGGCTTGAAGAACAGGAATAGAGAAATGACACATCCAAGGACACCCAAAGGCACACTGTAATTAGCAAAGTAGTAAAAAATAGGGAGATGTAGGATCTCTGGAAATAATGGAAGAGAAGATTTACATTGCTAAAATTGAAGAGTTGTAAATTGAGGAATAAATAATAAATCATGAGTAGATGTATTGATTCGTATTTGTGCATCTGAGTTCTTGAACAGTGGCTGTTTTCTTCATATTATGTTTCTTCTAGACATAAAGCAGGTTTGGTGAGGAAGCGATGTAGTCACTGGTTGCTTTTCCCAACAAAATACTTGAATAAGTAACTTAATTATTTTTAACAACCCAGAAGAGAGATTCTAGTTGCAGACATATTGGACAGACATATAAAGGTAGGCTGAAAAGCAACAGGTTTTCCCCACAGGCTTGGCTCAGGTTTCCTCATGCGGTAATGTTCTCAGCTGTATGTATGGTCGTGTGAGGGTAGAGCAGCAAATGAAGTTGGCAGGCAGGAAGCTCTGAATCCCACCAGGACATTCTGGGCCTACAACACCAGGGGCAATATTTACAAGACACTCGGACAACAATTCACTCTCTCCAACCCAGGAGCATCATTCAACCTTGCTCATCACCCTCACAATATGGAGATATCTAAGACCTGGCTATAACCAGCAACACTGTTCAGTGATGCCTCCTTTCCCGAAGAGAGAGGTGAAGTGCATTTCCCAAATCTGGCAACAATAGACCATCTCGCAAATGCCCAAGGACAGTTCAGAGAATCTGGCTCCAGTGCTACAAGAGAATGCATGATTGGTTATGCTCCACCAGGCTATGTACAACTCTTTACACAATGCTTCATGCCCCTACTGCATATCACTGCACAGGATTGTCACACACACACACAATAATTGTGCTGGCAATCTCTAGCCTTTGTGTGACCAATATCTGTCACTTCCATTGTAGCTAGTATGTAACACTGCTAATGGTACTGTCTCTCACATGTCTGCCAGGGTTCACACTTAAAACAGAAAAGGAGCTAGAATAGGTCTCAGCAGCTGAGAGCTCACTGTCTTGACCTTAAGGCTGCATCTGACTGAGTGCAGCATCAAGAGGCCCTGGCAAAAGTAGAGTCAATGAAAATCGGGAGCAACCTCTCAGCTGGTTGGACTCTGCCATCTCGATAGATAGTTGTGGTTGTAGGAGGTCAGTCATCTCAGCTCCAGGACATCACTGCATGAGTTCCTCAGGGTAGTGTCCTAGGTCCAACCATCTTCAGTTGCTTCAATAATGACCTTCCCTCCATCATAAGATCAGAAGTGGGGATGTTCACCGATGAATGCACAATGTTTAGCACTATTTACTATTCCTCAATACTGAAGCAGTCCAAATCCAAATGCAACAAAGTCTGGAAAAGAATCTAGTTTTAGGTTGAAAAGTGACAAGTAACATTCACATCACACAAATGTCAGGCAATGACCCCCTCCAATAAGAGACAATCTAACTATCACCCTTGACATTCAATGACTTTAATATCATTGAATCTCCCTCTATTAACATCCAGTAGGTTACCATTGACCAGAAGCTAAACCGGACTAACAACATAAATACAATGGTTACAAGAACAGGTCAGAGGCTAGCAGTATTGGGGTAAGTAACTCATCTCCTGAATCCCCAAAGTCTTTCCACCATCCACAAGACACGAGGCACAAGTCAGGAATATGATGGAATACTGCCCACTTGCCTGGACGAGTGCAGCTCCAATAACACTCAAGAAGCTTGAAACCATCCAGGACAAAGCAACCTGCTTGCTTGGCACCACATCTACAAACATTCAATCCGTCCAACACGGGCGCTCAGTAGCAGCAGTGTGTATACCACCTACAAGTTACACCAATGAAGTTTACCAAAGATCCTTAGACAGCATCTTCCAAACCCATGACTACTTCCATCTCAAAGGACAAGAGCAACAGATACTTTTTTCAAACAGTAGCTGTTTTCATTAGAGAAAAGAAGGTTTAGGGGTGACTTGATTGAGGTTTACAAGATGATTAGGGGGTTAGATAGGGTTGACAGTGTGAACCTTTTCCCGCGTATGGAGTCGGGTATTACAAGGGGGCATAGCTTTAAATTAAGGGGGGGTAGATATAGGACTGAAATTCGGGGTAGGTTCTTCACTCAGCGAGTCGTAAGTTCATGGAATGCCCTGCCTGTAGCAGTGGTGGACTCTCCCTCTTTATGGGCATTTAATCGGGCATTGGATAGGTATATGGAGGATAGTGGGTTAGTATAGGTTAGGTGGGCTTGGATCGGCGCAACATCGAGGGCCAAAGGGCCTGTACTGCGCTGTATTCTTCTATGTTCTATAACCTCAGCATCATTCTATACCTGGGCACACCACCCCCTGCAAGTTCCCCTCCAAGTCACTCACCATCCTGTCTTGGAAACATACTGCTGTTTCTTCACTGTTGCTGGGCCAAAATCCTGGAATTCCATCCCTCATGGCATTGTGGATAAATCTATAGCGTTCGACTGCAGTGGTTCAAAAAGACAGCTCAGCCCTACCTTCTCAAGGGCAACTAGGGAGGGACAATAAATGCTAGCCTGCTAGCAATGCCCACATCTCTGGATTGAATAAGAAAACAAATATGTTGAATCTTCTAACTGTTTGTATCCTCCTTACAGACATCCTGCAGGAGCGATGATGACTCCGAATGCTCACATGCACATCATGCAGAGCAAAGATCACTTTCATTTCTTTCTTCTGGGAGAAATGGAACCTGTGGAAAGTGGGAGCCAGACAGTTGGAGTTTGGGAATCAAAGTGCATTGTTAGTCCCTCTGTACTTCAGTGATAATGAATGCCCCTGGCAAATGTCTGTCCTGACACATGGAGCACAGTCCCTATGTTGACCTACATAACTCATTACTGAGGCTCTGAACAAAACAACTGAATAGGAGGCTAGTGGGGCAAAGGGAACAAATTAACTTATAACTTATGCCAAGTAGTTTAATGTTTAAAGTTATAAACCAAGCATTATGGTGGAGACAAGAATGTGTCTGTACAAAATTTGGCACGTAGGTTTCAGTGTTTCACATGCTCATGCAAAGCATAGCTGCTATTATATTCTCTTGAGGAGAAAGTGAGGTCTGCAGATGCTGGAGATCAGAGCTGAAAATGTGTTGCTGGAAAAGCGCAGCAGGTCAGGCAGCATCCAGGGAACAGGAGAATCGACGTTTCGGGCATAAGCCCTTCTTCAGGAATTATATTCTCTTGAACCTGTCTGCCCTGTGCCACCTCCTACTGTCCTGGCTTCATCAGCAGCAGCATCAATGTTGGCTCGCTCAGCATCTCTGCCAAACTCCCTTTGTTCCTTGGCTGAGAAAACAGCTGACTGGACTCTGCCATGGAGCTAGGCAGTGGAGTGTGCAGCAAACAATGACTGTTCTGGAGACCTTGTCCACTGAGTACCAGAGTGCTCCTCCTCCAGGAGTCCAGGCAATCAGATGCGTCCTCAGAAGACCAATTGCCTCTTAACTGATGGCCCTTGTGAGTGCATGGGCAGCTTTGTAATACTGTTATGGCATCAGACTAAGAGTTGCTCTTTGGGGTTACAAGCCACACCTTCCCTGGGGCATGCCTCATCATCCATGAGCCAGCCTTGAAGATGATATGGGAGGCAGGTAAATGGGGTGTTCAACATTCAAAGACCCTGGGAGTTGTGCAGAATGTGAATGTTGTGGCAGTTCCCTGGATAAATGGTGCATACCCACAGAAGCTGTTACCTGTGGTCACAACTGTGCTGGGACATTGAAGGGATGAAATGCCTTCCCATTCAGGAATGTGGCGAGATGATGCCACGGAGCTCTCCATAGTGGCAATGGGTCACTTGTCACTCTGAGAATTCAGCAATAGCTGCAAATCAGACAGCTTAAACACCTTGGCTGAACTGGACAGAGTGCAACATTTTTCTGTAAAGGACATTATTAACTCACAAGTGCACTTATGAGCTTCTGATTGGGAGGTGCTGCACATGTCCCCAGCTGAGCTTCAAAGAAGCTGATGGTAAGAAAATTCAATGCTGCTGTGAACTGCAGCACCACAGGCATTGCACTGCCCCACTAGAGGCAAGGTGCATATCTGCCTGCAGAAGTTGACGGATGTAGGTGACACATTCCTTTCACATGCAGAGATGCCACTGGCATTGTCTATCACTTGTGCAGGTAGCTGACCATGCACACTACTTGACAGCGCTGAGGACTCTAGTTCCTCTCTTTGGTAACTATTTGCTCATCCACAGCTACAATTCCTAAGACTGAGAAATCTCAGTTTTTGAGTCACTGGATTGGAAATGTTAACGCTGCTTTCTCTCCTCTGATGCTGCCAGACATGCTGAGTTTATTCAGCAATTTCAGTGTTTCTTTTCGAGCTAATAAGAAACGTGTCAATTGCTCTCCTTTGTGCCCCCACCTTCTTCAAACTCCAGAACCCTAAACTTGGTTTGGTTTTCTGTACTGCAAACAACTGACACTGCCTACTGGGATGTTCATTCTGAAGGACAATTCTTCTGTGCAAAATCCCTAGACCTCTGTTCCACATTTTCAAATTGATGATAAGGTGTATCCACATAAAACTATGACAGAAATGTTTCATTGATTTCTATAACTCTGCCTCTCTGTGTGTTGCATAAAGTATAATCATTTTGTTCTCAGTCACTTCCAGTAATGGTTTTGATTAGCACCCATGTTAATGAGAATTTAGTTTTCTTTTATTTAAAAGATTGAATTATGCACTGTGCCAGGAATTATATTTAAGCATGTCGGACAATACTTGCATTGTCCTTTTAAATTTCTCTCACATAAGATTAAGAATCCTTGATGTCACAATCTGTTCTATGGTGAGAACACAAAGATGTTTTATTTTGTCAGGGGTACAGATATTTATGACAAAATTAAGATTTAGTGAAGTTTTCAAAATAAAAAGAGTGTGAGTGCAGCTGTTTACGTAGTTAGTATGCCTAAATGATTACGACATGGGATACCAATTCAACCATGTGCTTGTATTTTACTTAAACATTAGTCTAATATGAATAAAACTAGTGTTGCTAAGTGAGCTGGGTATTACAGTAACAGCAAGCTTGACAGACTTACCCAAACATTTAACAGACTGGTACACCACCAGTAGTGAAAATGAACATGGCAGATCTCATTAATGGCTTGCATTGATGAACTCATGCCATTAACTATTGCGGAGTTATATATTAAACAGTCAGAAGGCAGGGGACTCATCGGATTACTGGTGGCCATTTGGAAAAGGTAGAACCAATTGCCCTGGAATATCGCAAGGATCATTGGATATTATCAAAGGTCCTTGATTCAAAGATGCTGTCTACTCAGGGTTACACATCTTCATCAGGCAGATGTTTAACACACTGGTCATTGAGAAAATGGGGTAAGACATACCACAAGATCAGGACAGCAAAATTCTCTTCTTTTCCTTTCCTTCTTGATCGCTGCTCTTCCTCATCATTATAGTCCTTGAACTCAATGCATGATGGCCATGTTGTTGCCATTTTGAGCAATGAGTAGCAAGTTCCTCCCAGTCATTAATGGCAATACTTCAAGGAGAGCTTCAGAGCAACTTTGTAGCATTTTCTTTGTCCTCCCCTAGAACACAAGCTGTTTGTGAATAGAGGGATCTGAACCTGACAGAGGAGATGCCTTTTGGCCATCTGGACACAATGTTCAGCCCATCATGGCTGATGTTGCAAGAGTTTTGCCTCAGCGCTTGTGGAACTGTCTTCAACAAGGACACTAGCACTTGCTCAATGATCCTCCTACTGAATGCGAGGATTGTGTCAGAGGCAGTGCTAGTGGGTCACTGGTGATGAACAGGCAGAATATACTTCTGATTTCTCTGGAGTGGATCTGAGGTGAAGTGTCAAAGTACAATCCTCAGTGATGTAAAGATGAATATGTACCCATATTTTTCCTAGCGATATAATGAGGGCATATGTGTCTGTTTGATCATCTCTGTGAAACTGTTTCAAATATTCTTATTGCAAAAATGACAGCAGGCTTCAAGATCACTGCCTTGTCGATTTGACATAAGGCACTGAAAATGAAGTATGCAGAAGCACAATGGGATGTACTATTAAGGCAGAGTTGGACTGTGGAACATTTTAGCCTGACATTTTCATTACAATTTCATTTCCTATTTGGTATATTTTAGTGTGTAAAGTATTAGTGAATTTCTGCATCTTAATGTTTGTCTTTAGATCCAATCCTTATCAAAACACATGCAGCGAAAGTGGTTTCTTCAACTGATATTCACGAACAACGTTTTAAATTAAGTAAAAATGCAAAAGAGTCAAGTCCACGTCAAAAAGATACAATGTCGTAGCCAATGTTTGACAGTGAGTGCATGTGCAGCGACTGTCAGCTCTGACAGAACTCAGCCCCTTTACTCAGCTTATTAGTGGCCCACAAGTAAAAATCACTTCATTCAGATTGAGTTGGAAGATAATCTGTGTCAACCAATTGATTAGAATGAAGGCTCTGAGACCTGATCAGATTGATTTTGAGAATAAGGTAAAATTTTACCCCCATAACCCCCAAACCACCACTGCTGGTTACATGCAAACACGAGGCATGGGGGAGAATTTTGACAAGAAGTCCCTCATCTTCCATGATAACTTTGTCAGATAATTAACAGAAACCTTGGGAAAAATAATTCCTGGATTTTCCGAGCAGTGGCAGTCTCGCACAGATTGACACTCTGCTCCTTTTTTAAACAAAACAAAGGAGCTCCCCATTTCAGACAGGAAGTTCTGATCCGGACTCCTTCAGAAACGTGAAAACGTGCTGCCATCCTGACAGCTTCCTCAAACCACCCAGGCCATGTTTTCACCACAGTTGGTTGATGTATTCTGTCATTTAACTGTCCAGCATTCTAGCCACTTTGACAAATGCTGTGAAAGGGGTAAGTACAGAAGATGAGTTTGAGGTTAGTGTGCCAAGTGGGTAGGTTGCCAGGTGGGGTCAGGGGTAGTGTGTCAGGTAAGGCAGGATACCAAGTTGATAAAGTGCCAGGTAACTTGAATGCCCGGGTCCAGGGTGGCAAGATGGTCAAGCAATGGAGTGTTTAGGGTAGGATGGGGTGGGAGGGAGCTGTCAGGTCCAGAGCAGGGGATGGATGGTGTCACATCTGATGGTCGGGGAAGGCTGTCAGCGCCAGAGGGGGGTAGATGCCAGAGGTGGGAGGCAGGGTGTGGCAGGTCCAGCAGTGTGGAAAATGGGGTGGGCCCTGACAGTGGGACAGGCAGTGGGATACTGGCAGGTCTGGAGATGAAGGTCTGTCAGATATTGTACAGTGGAAAATATTTTGAACATCCCATTACTACTGAAGAATACAGCAAAGGGATACAGGGCATCACCATCACTAGAATTAGAATTAGAATTATATTTTATTGTCACACGTATAAGTGAGTACAGCAAAAAAGTGTGCAAAGTCACTATTTCTGGAACCACCTTGGGTACCAAGATGCCGAAGGTACAAAATCTTGGCTATAAATTAGAAAAATAAAGAAATAAAGTTAAAAGTTCAGCCTTATTCTTCTAAAGAAGAGAAAGAGAAAAACAAAAAGCAGACAAAGCAGATGAGTCCGCACTGGGCTTCACTGCGAGGCTAGGGGTCCACACTAGGCTTCACCTCTAGGCTGGGAGTCCGTCAAGTCTACACTGGCTCAACTCACTGGCAGCAATGTGTCCGAGGATAGGAGGTAAATCGAAATGGAAAAAAACATGAAAAAAGAAGAAAAGAAACGGACAGAGCAGAGGAGCTCCAGGTCAGGAACCCTGCTCCACCACCATTTTGGATTAGTATTAGACAAACTAATGGGGCTAAAGGCAACTAAATCCCCTGGCTCTGAGAGCTTGCATGCTAGGATTCTAAAAGAAGTAGTTACAGAGACAGTGGAAGCGTTGTTTGTAACTTTCCAAAAATCCTTGGATTCTGGAGAAGTTCCAGAGGATTGGAAAACTGCAAATGTGAAGCCGGTATTTGAAAAGGGAGGTAAAAGTGAAGATAATTATAGGCTAATTAGTCTAATATCTATTTTTGGAAAAGTAGAGGAATCAATTATTAAGGGACTCCTATTAGAGCATTTGGAAAATCATAATCTAATCAAGCAGAGTCAGCGCGGCTTCATGAAAGGGTAACTCATTATTTCAAGGAAGACTCAACCAGAATGGATAGAACCAGAGGCTGTGTTGGTTTTGGACTTCCAGAAGGTGTTCGACAACCTACTTCATAAAAGGTTAAGTCATAAGAGCTCATGGTGTTGTAGGTCGTACATTGGCATGGATGGAGAATTGGCGGATGGGCAGGAAACAGCGAGTGGGGAAAAGGAGTTCTTTAAAATGCTGTTGACCCATGACCAGTGGGGTTCCACAGGGCTCAGCGCTAAACCGCAATTGTTTATAATAGATACTAATAACTTGGAGGAAAGAAGTGAATGTTTGCAACAAAATTTGCAGATGACAGAATAATAAGTGGCAAGGCAGATTATGAGAGGGATACAAACAGTTTACTTAGAGTTATTGCTAAGTTAACTGAGTAGCCAAAGGGTTCGCAAATGGAGTATAATATGAAAAAATGTGAAGTTTGTTCAGTTGTAGAGGGAGAACAATGGAACAGTAGAATGGAGGAAAAACTGCAGAAAGCTGCTACACAGAGGGGCTTGGGGAGACTTGTACACAAAACACAGAAAGCTAACACACAGTGCAGCAGGTAATAAGGAAAGCTAATGGAATGTTGACCCTTATTTCAAGGGGGTTGGATTATAAGCGTAAGAAAGTCTTACTGCAACTGTACAAGGCACTATAGAAACCACATCTTGAGTACTGTGAACAATTTTGGTCCCCTTATTTAAAAAAAAGATATTATTTCATTGGAGGCAGTTCAGAGTATGCTTGCTAGGATGATCCCTGGCAGGCGGGATTGTCATATGAGCTAAGGTTAAACAATTTGGTACTTTATTGACTGGAGTTTAGAAGAATGACAGGTGATCTCATTGCAACGCATAGAATTTTTAAGGAGCTTGACAGGGTAAATACTGAGATGATGTTTCCCCTCACTGGAGAATCTAGGACCAGAGGGCATAGTCTCAGAATTTGGGTGCCAACTAAGACTGAGATGAGGACAAATTTCTTCTTTCAAAGGATTGTGAGTGTTTAGAACATTTTGCCACAGAGAGCTATGGGCTCAAAGTCCTTGTGTATATTTAAGGCTGATACAGATAGATTCTTGATCATGAGGGGAATCGAGGGTTATTGGTAAACAGTAGGAAAGTGGGTGTGTGGAATTTTGGATCAGCCAGGATGTTATTGAATGGTTGTTGGATTGTAAGTGGAAGATATCGTTGGCCTAGTGCGGACTCCCAGCCTCAAGGTGAAGCTCTGTGCAGACCCTCAGCCTCAAGTTAAAGCCCAGTGTCTGTGATAAATTAGGGATTAAGTTGAATTGTAACTCTTGAGTTAGACTTGGTATTTAACAGTCTGAGTTCCTGAGTAACTATTCACTTAACTGAAGCAGAACCCTCCAAATTGTCGGATTTAAATGGACATTTTTGGAGAGTTACAGTGTAGAGAAATTGTCCAGTGGAATCTTTAATTTCCCAAACAATTCCGTCCGAATCTGCTCCACATGGAATTCCACGGGGTCCCAATGAGCAACTGCCATCTATCCTGCAGAAAATCCAGGCCACTATTTCTTCTGGGTTCCCATTCACCTTGTACTGAAATATGGTAAGAGATGAAGATTCTATCTCAGGAAATTACTGATTACAAAGGCTAAAAGGATTTTTAGAGTCACAATTTCTGAAAATTGCTGTTACAATGTGGATATTTAGTGCACAAATTGATATGAAATCATAGTAAAATGTCTTTTTTTTAAACAAAAGACCATTATAGGTCATGTGCAACTGATAAGAAGACTTATTTTCTTCAAGACTTTGTTTGTTTTTAGAGAGAGAGAACTGTAGAATTGTGCTGGTTGTTGGGAGTGAAATAGCACAAACAACACTATAGAGTGATGGTAATATCTTTGCCCAAAACTGGTGCTGGAGTCAATACTAAACTCCTTTGGCCCAATGTTTAGACCCCTTGAATATGTAACTTAGGGGCCCAACACCTCCTGAGGGTGGTTTTGTGAAGTCTGTTGCCAGGGAGCGGGCACGCTCCTGCCAAGGAGTGTGACAGAATCCTGGCACACTCATGATTCTCCAACAGAAGGTTGGTAATTGTCTTTCAAAACTTCTCCACGGCCATGGATATTGGAGTGGGCCTGTGGTTGCAAGGGTCGTGATGAAAATGCACAATTTATGAAAACTTTGTTCCACTGCCCACACTCTGCAGCAGCCCTGCTCTGACTGTACACTCCTGGCAAGGTAGGCAGCTCAACAGTAACACCTTCATGTGAACAAGCGACAACTTTTCCTGAGTGTGCTGATCAGACCTGGGGAGCATTTTAGGGAAAACATTGGACCTCTTGAATCAGGTCGGTCAATCAAGTGGAAACAAAATCAGTCAAGGTGTAAAATGGCTTCCCAATCCAGCACTATCTTTTTATATCCCGTTATTAAATCTAGATCCCACCTCCACACCACTGTGTTCCCCATGCCAGCCCCAACCACCCCTGGTAAATGTCGGGCACATATGCAACTTAAACTGTGACAAGATTATGTTCTGCTGCAGTTTCATTTGAACTTGTTGTCCTCAATTATCTTATGTTCGCATCCCATTTTAAGCTGTTAACCTTTTTGAACCTACATCATCTTTCATTAGTTTTCTACCTGGCATTCATGATCCAGGAAAAATAAATACTAATCCTGTCTGAACGTGAAGTGGTAATGCATGGATTAGCACAACAACATCGTCTGATCCAAGGCTTTCAAAGGATTGAATTGATTGTTTTATTCTGTTTGATTTTCTCTGAAGGGGGTCATACATCCAAATATGAACTGAGTTTCTGGAACAATCAACATGTTTGATGAAAGTAACAGGTACAGGGGAGTCATGCTGCATTCACTGGTGATTCACTAGGGTTAATGCATTAGTCACAGGCTGCGCAGGATGATTTGGATGAGAGGTGAATAGTTCAAATGTGGCTGTATGAAGAAAGGCTTTGTCATTGCTAATTGTACAAACTGAAATGAAATGATGTGTACGTTTGCAGTTACGCTGTCTGTGAAATGGAAACAACAGAAGAAAATTGCAGTAGAAGAATTGAAATTCACAATACACTTTTTAGAATGTCATGTAGGCATAGACACATAGGCACAGTCATCGCTAGCTGCACAAAGTACACTCACACACTCTGATATTTTCTCATGTGGTTAGATAAACTGCAGCCATACCAGTAACTAATGGCATGGTGCCATTATATATTCAGACAGAAGAAGGCACAATTGTTGAACGGATGGAGCCAATACCTTTCCTATTAATGAGGTTCACACAAAGTGGACAAATACAAGTGGACCCCTGAAGTGAAAAGCAAACAATTTGATTAGTACATCATTGTATCATTTCATTTCATGCAAGTAGACCACCAATAATTCAATCAATCTGAGTCAGGCACTCTTTGCAAAGAGATCTTGCAATCCCAGTAGTGCCACCTGGGACTGCATGAAGGATTATGAAAAAGTTTCATTGACACCAGAGATGGTTAATTTGGGTCTTTTTGTGAAGGGAAGCATCAGGAATCCTAGGAAAGGGAATGAGGGGGTCTCAAAAGGAGGGTTCACTGCAATCTTGCTAGGTCTGAGATGGTGTATCCAAACCACATCATCTTTCCTTCTCGACTTCCACTAAGTTTGTTAGAAAAAAAGCAACATTCTCACCTTTATCTGCTTTCCTCGGCCCAGTCTTTCAGTCAAGGCAGATTAAAATCCCTGAGTAGCCAACCAAGCAGTGGTCGCATTACCCACCTTCATATTGAACGTGACCCTGCCAAAAATACACCCAGCAGAAGGGTTAAGGGATCATAAAATCCAATCAATGGGGTAAAACATCCTGTATTTAATGTTGAAGTTTCTCCACAGCTTGTTCAATTAATGCCTGGTATTTGTTATGATTCGGAGATGCCGGTGTTGGACTGGGGTGTACAAAGTTAAAAATCACACAACACCAGGTTATAGTCCAACAGGTTTAATTGGAAGCACACTAGCTTTCAGAGCGACGCTAGCTTTCAGTTTGTTAGACTTAGTTGGCACACTAGATCACCTTTTTATGATCTGTGTCATAGTTAAACTCATGTAAATTATTATGGTGGAGTAAAAACTGCCAATAAATAAGTTTCAGTAAAGATGAAAAAGAAAGACTCAATGAGGGAAGTAAAGAGAGAAATAAGAACAAAAAGATACACTTATCAGGCTATTGTTAACTAATAACACAACTGTATCCAAAATAAGTTGGTTTAATTAACCCATGAATGCTCTGACATTAATGTCAACAATCTCAAGGCCAGGATAGGCCAATGGAATTTTTAAATGTTGTATTGGAACAGTTTTAGATTCTAGGACTGTTTTATTTAAATATTTATTTTCTTGTAGTAAATGATTGTCATTCATAAATTGAAATTAAAATGTTTTGTGTTCTTCCTTAGTTATTTTAGATACGATTTTGCAATGAGGAGATATCAAAGTTGAAGTTGATCTGGTCCAATTTATTATCAATGGAATTTAATTTACATTCTAATTAAGTTCAATTTCTATTGAAAATTACGTTGAAGGCAGTTATTACTGTATAAAAGACTTAAGATCCTATAAATGGAAACGTATATTCTAATCTGCGAGAGGAGGATTTATAAAAATATATTTACCATAGTAAAATAAAGTTGAAGAAAATAATCATAAAATGTTGAATAGATATTTATATTATCTATTTTGCTAATTGAAATATTTTTATAATTCTGCAAAACCCATTTTGTTAGAATTTTGATCAGTATAAAATATTTATGTGGAAACTAAAGTTGACAAATTTCCTGCTAATTCACTGGAAACCAACTGTAAATGAATCATTTACAAGAATTACACAGACTGAACAGATTGCCTCACCATAATACACAATATTTCTATTTAATTGCATCGACTGCAATGCGACGACTGAGTGTTAGATGCCGCACACTATGAGCCCACACTTAAGTGAATGTCTACCTAATGTGAATACATAACAGGACACAGAAAGATGTACTTAGTAACTGTTGAAAGATTAGAATAGGTATATAATTTTGAGGAAAACTAATGTGCCATTGTGACGATATATACCTTTTAAGAGGCACTTGTTTTGTCTTATTTCTTTTCAGCAGGAGTCTTGTAAACCTAGTGCCCAGCTGTCTGCTCCATGGAAAGCAGAGCAAATAGCTTTGGGTTTTTTCACAAAAATAGACAGAAGCATGAGTGGGTGGAGTCAGGCTCAGGCAGACCCAGGGTTTTAGTTTTGTTTTCAGTTGTTGATGTTGGGGTTTTAGAGTCGAAGCCTGCTCGATACAGCTTGCTCTCTGCTGCTAGATTCATTCTGTCAGTGTTCCTTCTCCTGGACTGGAGGAGATAGCAAGTGAGGGAAATCTGTTTTGCTGAATTTGCCTTTCCCAAGGGTGTGTTTATGGGATGCTGCTATATTGGCATAGTAGTAGTAATGGTGAGTAGTAATTAAATAACATATTATTTTGTTAACTATTTCTATAGAATTAAGGTTAAACCAATTCTTCTTTTTGGGTTGTATTTTAACTGTGGTTTAAGAATAAAGTGTGTTTTGTTTGAAACCTAGTAGTTCGACAAACCGAACCACATCTGGAACATAGCACCTTACACCTGCCTTTAAATAAAATAAAAGGTAGGGTCTAGGCTATCTCCTTGATATATTTTGAGAGGGTTTGGTCAGCCACATTAGGGAGATTTAAACAATCCTTAGATAAGCACATGGATGATTTTGGGATAATATAGGGGGACGAGCTGAGAATAGTTCACAGGTCAGCGCAACATCGAGGGCCGAAAGGCCTGTTCGACGCTGTATTGATCTATGTTCTATGTTCTAAGAGTCATCTTAACTCCATTGGCAACACTTTTCCCTTTTGAGTCATAAGCATGTGCATATGATACCAATTCAAAGGCTAGAACCCATAATATTGTCTGACACTTCAGAACAATGCTGATGGAATGTTGCAAATATAGAGATGTGATCTTTCAGGTGAATGATAAACAAAGATCCCACCTACTTATTTCACTGGTTCAAATGGATGATAATTAAGTACATGAAGAGGAACAGGAAATTCTCCCAATATCTTCATGAAAATTCAAGCCTCATTCAATGTGACCTGATCCAGTCTTTCAGTTCATATGCTATTGTAGGACTTGTTGCCATTGAAGCAAATTGTTCATCATATTAGATACATAACAGCAATGACAACATCAAAAAAAAGAGAGAAAATGCTGGAGAAACTCAGTAGATCTGACAGTGGAGACAGAAACAGAATTAGCATTTCAATGTTCAATCTGATTCTTGTTCAGAACTGAAGCAAGATAGAAAAATGATAAGTTTTAGACTGTGGAGAAATGTAGGGAGTATTTTTCAGCTATAAAATACCCATCACTTTTCCACCTCCCTTCTGTTCTGAAGAAGAGTCATTTTGGATCATTGAGGCCATTGTTGGAATATTGCGTGCAATTCTGGTCTCCTTCCTATCGGAAAGATATTGTGAAACTTGAAAGGGTTCAGAAAAGATTTACAAGGATGTTGCCAGGGTTGGAGACTTTGAGCTATATAGGGAGAGGCTGAACAGGCTGGGGCTGTTTTCCCGGAGCGTCGGAGGCTGAGGGGTGACCTTATAGAGGTTTACAAAATTATGAGGGGCATGGATCGGATAAATAAACAAAGTCTTTTCCCTGGGGTCGGGGAGTCCAGAACTAGAGAGCATAGGTTTAGGGTGAGAGGGGAAAGATATAAAAGAGACCTAAGGAGCAACTTTTTCACGCAGAGGATGGTACGTGTATGGAATGAGCTGCCAGAGGATGTGGTGGAGGCTGGTACAATTACAACATTTAAGAGGCATTTGGATGGGTATATGAATAGGAAGGGTTTGGAGGGTTATGGGCTGGGTGCTGGCAGGTGGGACTAGATTGTGTTGGGATATCTGGTTGGCATGGACAGGTTGGACCAAAGGGTCTGTTTCCATGCTGTACATCTCTATGACTCTATGAAGCATTAACTCTCTCTTCTGACAGACCTGTTGAGTTTCTCCAGCACTTTCTGTTTTAACTTTTAGATTTCTAGCATCACCATAGTTGCCTTTTGTTCAAAAGTAATTAATTATGAAATAAGTTTAGCTGTGACAAGGTGCAGTATAACTATAAATTATTTCTTATAATGTTTGCAAATTGTGTTACTGTTGAAACAACTCTACAGAGACAGGTATCCCATAGCCAGGTCACCCTTTATTTACAAATGAACAGTCCTTGACCACAGTACTGCGTCATACGGAGTCAGGCACTAGAGTCACAGTGTCCCTGACACTGAACCTTTTTATGTCAACTAGAGCTCCCTCATTGGTCCTGATTAAGCAGCCCCAGTCAGGGAACTCCTATTCTATGAGGTTCAACAGATTGGCCTCATTACAATTGCTTCAACAGTCAGCTTAGAGTTTGATAACTTCTTGAAACCCCAAAGACTGACTTAAAGGAATCTCACCAAGTTTCAAGTTTTAAGATGTTTACTTTAACAATCAATTAAAAAGCAAGAACAACTAAATATTAGTTTGCTTTCAACCTATATTCTAAATTACAGAAAATTGCACAATTAATTTTTTTCACGCAATGTATACCCCAAGCCACAGGGATGTACTTTATAAATCACAAAAATAAAAACATTTGGAGGATTTTAACTTCCCAGATACAAATCTCTTCATTGACTTGCATTTTCAGTTCCATGTCAATGTAGAGTCTGGGACACTCTGCAAACCATGCTTGGTGGAAAGTGCCCTGGAAATTGGAAACTGGCTTGGCCTTAGGGTCCTAAATTGAAGATTAAAAAAAAATCCCAGCAGGCCTAACTTCCCCATTCACATCCTTAATGCTCCATTTAATACCAGCCTATGCCATGCCACCCTCTGACATTTTCACTCACATCCTCCATGCCAACCTATGCCCTTCTACCCATCCCAATAATCCTTTGCACCTTCCATGTCAACCCCCACCCAGTCATTTGTGTTCTTCATGTCAACCTAAGCATCTCTATCAATGCTCCATAAATCCTCATATTCCCTCTGGCAATCCATTCTCCTCTGCCAATTCAATGCCAGCTCCTGCCAACCCATGCTCCCACCCAACTTCCCTTGCATCTACAATGCTAAAGCATTTTAGTGTCCACCATGGGCAGACCTACGGGCTAATGCTGACATTACAGTTCTAAGTATCTATTTTGGTCTTTTTAAAAAAATAAGGCTAATCCAGCTAGCCTGCACATTTTTGGACTGTTCATAATCTGCACAGATTATGTGGTACACACCTAGATCACTAAAACCAGGGTATGACTGGACGGAGCTGCTGATAATTTTCTCCTCAGAATGCAGATGTGTAAGAAGAATCCAGCTCCCCACCAAAATGGATGTGCAGGTTTTGAGGGCGTGCTTTCCGAATTTTGGCCTCGCCCGATAATTTTTTTTAATGATGCAGAGGCTATCAGGTGTTGCAAAAACTCAAGCCATTGTGACCAGCAAAAATTTACAAAGATGTGTATCTGGAAATTAAAGAAGATTAAAGGGCGAGAAAGCACAGCTCGATCAACTCATATTCTGCAGAGAAAATGAGGTAATGAGAGAGCTGGGATTCTTCGGTGAAACAGTTTTAATTAGCACTGGTACTGAAAGGAAGCAGTTCCTGTGAAGTTTATATTCCTTCAATTATTAAAAAACTCAACCTTCTCTGCTCCTTACCCTTGCTTGCTGAGAATCTCAGCAAGTGCATTTGACCAGCTAGATTTTGACAAACTGAACATTCAATCATGAGGAACTTTGATGGGTAGGTTCAAAAACGTAGAAGGGCTACTTTAATTAGGAATTCACAAATCAGAAAATTTTCTCTCCAGAATTTTCTCTCCTCTGCTCTTAAATCATTGCTCGTAATCATGTGGTCGATATTTATGTACATGCCTGGACTTTAAACCAGTGGGTGGCTTTCCTACTGTTTACCCACTTGCCCCTGACTTGTCAGGGCTTGGCGAGGAGTATGTAGTCTGCCTGCCCTTTGCTCAATTGAGAATCCCAATTGTCGATTTAATCGTGTAATTACGATACATCTGCTACTTCCCAAAAAGGTGTTTGGTCATTTTTTATGGCATTCATCAATTTTCTACATCCCCCATTTTGATTTCCTTATTGCAGTTTTTAATGCAGTACTTGAATAAAGTAATCCTGTTAAAGAATCTGTAACAAAACACAACTCAGAGCTCAGGAACTTGTGTTAAAACCTTTTAACGCTTGACCCAACTATCATCAAAACACTTCAGCAAACAAGTCACAGAAACAAGGCTTTATTTGGATAGCTTTAGATACTTAGAATCCCCACATGTGGAAACAGATCATTCAGCCCAACATGTCCACACTGACCCTCTGAAGACCACCCCACCCAGTCCAATACCCTTACCCTGTATTTCCCATGGCTACTGCACTTAACTTATTCATTCCTAAACACTATTGTTTGCCCATAGTGGCCAATTTACCTAACTTGCACATCTTTGGACTGTGGGAGGAAACCGGAGCAATCGGAGGAAACCCACACAGACACGGGGAGAATGTGCAAACTCCACACAGACAGTCGCCTGAGGGTGAATACGAACCCGGGTCCCTGGCGCTGAGGCAGCAGTGCTAACAACTAAGCCACTGGACTTTCCAACATAATCCTGGAAAGAAAATTTGGATTCTTGGCACCTGAAGTCAATTCTGTGAATCAGATCCACTTCTAAAGCTATTTAAAATTGCGCACAGGAAACATTGAGGGTTCCATTGTAAACTACTTCTTAGCAATAATCTCAATGGTTAAACTCGGTGCTGATGGTTATAGTAAAATGCATATTTTACTACTGGCTACAATCTGAGTAGAATTATCACCAATTAAAATCCAAGTTAGTTGATTTCACATGGGCCAAACATCCTTCAGTTGTTGAAAGGTGTAACAGTGAACGCCCCCATCAGCACATTTTGTAAAGTAAATCTTTTGAAGTTGCATTTGTAGTACAAGGCTTGAGCATTACTATGAAAGGACATGTTGTTGAAATTTTTTGTTTTACAATAATCAGAAGAATTTGCACGAATGACAATTCAAAGGGAAAACTAACATTTACACTGCCTGCCAGCTGAATGCTGATCAGTTGGAAAGTGGACTCTGATTGCTCAAGGCTTTGCCATGGAGAATGCATCATGAATGGTGATTGACAGCTAACTGCTAGGCTTTATTTAAGTTTTAAACCAGGCAAGTTGATTCTGATTACCCGGTACATTGCTCTGAGAAATGAACCAGTGAATGGTAGTCACCGATTTTGTTGAGTTCCGTTTCTGGAGTTTTTTTATTCAGCCATATAAAAATGTATTCTCAGGAACTTAGACTTCTGGTTGATTTATTTTGGTTATGTTTTTGTGTAAAGAATTCATGCCGATAGAATCAGTTGGGTGACCCTGGAAGAATATGAACTTCTCACCATGGTAGAAACTAAATGGAATAGTTGGTAAAGCACCCTGGCTTCAGCTGTCAGATTTGAACATAAAGTTTAATAATTCCTTCCAAGCGTGCCTAATTATGTGATGTCATTGTCACACACTAACTGAAGGAAAATAATCACTGCACCAATCAAAGTTAACAAACACCAAAACAGCATCACATTACAATTGATGCACAGAAAAGAATTCCAATAATTTACCTCCCATGCTCAGTGCTAGTAGAACTAAAGAGAAACTTAAATGAGAATTCAAATAGATAGAAGAAAAGAAAATAATAGAGAGAATCGCAGAACCTATAGACTGGATAAATTTCACCGTAGTGAGAGATTACATGAAAAACTAACAAGCAAAATGGGTTGCAGCCAGGAATTGAAAACTCAAGGCCAATACTGAAAGACAGAAAGGACTGAACTATCCCAGGGTTGGCTATGTGCCATTTCTGGGGAGTATCAGACAGGGTTTGCAGGCTCCAGTGAGTTCTATTGCCCAGGTTTATGTACTCATCTCCTTGTCTCTGAAGCATGCCCCACAGTGCCACTCTTGTGCTCACCAGCGGCAGAAGTCAGATATTTTCTGATGTCAGCGCCGTACTAAATACCCAAACAGAGTTTTTCTTCAGCCATATAAAAATATATTCTCAAGAGCTTAGACATCAGGTTGATTTATTTTGGTTACACTTTTGTGTAAAACATTAGGATGCAACTGTAGAACAGGGAAATGTATCAATCTTCACAGAGGAGGACTCTACTAAAATCCCAATGATAACAGATAAGCAAGGTGCTAATGGGACAAAAATCTTTTATCAGTCTTTATCAAAAGAACAAAGTATTTGATAAAATAATGGGACTAAAGACAGACAAGATGCTAACGCCTGATAACCTGCATCTAATAGTTGTAAGGAAAGTGACTGCAAAGTTAGTGGAGGTGTTGAAATATTCTAGAACTCACCAGATTCTGGGAGGGATCAGAGGATCAGAGGATTCGAAAACAGTTAATGTGTTGCCCCTGTTCAAGAAGGGATGGAGACAGAAAGTCTGAAACTATCAGCTAGTTAGCCTAACATCTGTGGTTGGAAAAATGCTAGAGTCCATTATTGAAGAGAAATGGCAGGACATTTTGAAAGGCTTAACAAGAGTCAACATGGACATATGAAAGGAAAATCATGGTTGACAAATTAGCTAGAGTTGTCTGAGCATACAATAAGTTGAAGTTGATAAAGGAGAACTGGTAGAAGTTGTGTACAGAGGAACGTTGTTTATCCGGCATTCCATTATCCGAATATCGGATTATCCGGCAAGATCGCAAGCTCCTAATGCTTGGCTAAATTATGTTATCTGGCAAATCAATTTTCCGGAATTTGATTAACCAAACGAAATACTCCCCGCCCATGTCCTTTGGATAATCGAGGTTCCTCTGTATTTGGATTTCCCCAGAAGTTATTTGATAAGGTACAACATAAAGGATTATTGCACAAGATAGAAGCTCACATTATTGGGGGTAATGTATTAGCATGGATGGAGAATTGGCTAACACAAACAAGACAGAGAGTCAAGATTAATTTTTCAGATTGGAAAGACATAACTGGTGGAATACAACTGTACCAATCCAAGGGACCCAATTTTTATTATCTCAATTAATGGCTTGGAGGAGGGCAGAATGTAATGTATCCAAATTTGCTGATCATGCAAACATAGATGGGAGAGCATGTTGTGATGAGGACATAAGGAACCTGTAAGGGGCTGTAGACAGGTTGAGTAAATGGGCAAAGTTTGGTATTTGGAGATTATGCAATAAAATGTGAGGTCATGTACCTTGGTAGGAAAAATTAAATAAGTACTATTACATAAATGGAAAGAGACTCCAGTGCAGAGGGATCTAGATGCTTTTGAGAATTAAACACATAACGTTAGCTTACTGGTGCAGCAAGTAAATAATTTTAGATCAATAATTTTGATCTAAATTGTATATGAATAGGAAGGGTTTGGAGGGATATGGGCCGGGCGCTGGCAGGTGTGACTAGATTGGTTTGGGATATCTGGTCGGCATGGACGGGTTGGACCGAAGGGTCTGTTTCCATGCTGTACATCTCTATGACTCTATTAGTCTATGCTAAGGATTATATTAATCTATGACATGGTCAGGATTGCTCTTGGCCAGAAATTGTAGTTAAAATTGTTGGTCACTGCATGAAGTTCACAACTAGAGATCTGTGATGTCTTTAACCTGTACTGTGTCAGTGTCTCATTCATGCAATTGCCTCTTGTAGGGTCTCACATCTCTCACAAATAGAGGCAACTCCCTCAGAGACGAACACTTACTCTACCCACTCTGGGTGCACTGGTAACATTTTTTTCATTTCCATTGCACACTTGGGATATGGATGAGGACGAAAGCAAGACAAGCAGCCTTCACAGAGCAAGTTATAGAGTCATAGAGATGTACAGCACTGAAACAGACCCTTCGGTCCAACCCTGCCGAGGACATGGAGGTCCTGGGCCTCCTTCACTGCCGCTCCCTCACCACCAGACGCCTGGAGGAAGAACGCCTCATCTTCCGCCTCGGAACACTTCAACCCCAGGGCATCAATGTGGACTTCAACAGCTTCCTCATTTCCCCTTCCCCCACCTCATCCTAGTTTCAAACTTCCAGTCCCCTTGACTTGTCCGGACTTGTCCGACCTGCCTAGCTCCTTTTCCACCTATCCACTCCACCCTCTCCTCCCTGACCTATCACCTTCATCTCCTCCCCCACTCACCCATTGTACTCTATGCTACTCTCTCCCCACCCCCACCCTCCCCTAGCTTATCTCTCCATGCTTCAGGCTCTCTGCCTTTATTCCTGATGAAGGGCTTTTGCCCGAAACGTCGATTTTGCTGAAGCTCCTCGATGCTGCCTGAACTGCTGTGCTCTTCCAGCACCATTGATCCAGAATCTGGTTTCCAGCATCTGCAGTCATTGTTTTTACCTTCGGTCCAACTAGTCCACGGTGACCAGATATCCCAACCTAATCTAGTCCCATTTGCCAGTACTTGGCCCATATCCCTCTAAACCTGTTCCATTCATATACCCATCCAGATGCCTTTTAAATATTGCAATTAAACTAGCCTCCACCACTTCCTCTGGCAGCTCATTCCATACACGCACCATCCTCTGCATGAAAAAGTTGCTTCTTTTAAATCTTTCCCCTCTCACCTTAAACGTATGCCCTCTAGTTTTGGACCCCCCCCCCCCCCCCCGACCCTGGGAAAGACCTTGTCTAGTTATACCCTCATGATTTTATAAACATCTATGATGTCACCCTTCAGCCTTCGACGCTCCAGAGAAAACAGCCCCAGCCTATTCAACCTCTCCCTATAGCTCAAATCATTCAACCCTGGCAACACCCTCGTAAATCTTTTCTGAACCCTTTCATGTTTCACAACATCCTTCCAATAGGAAGGAGACCAGAATTGCATGCAATATTCCAAAAGTGGCCTAACCAACGTCCTGTATAGCCGCAACATGACCTCCCAATGCCTGTACTCAATACTCTGATCAATAAAGGGAAGCATACCAAACGCCTTCTTCACTATCTACCTGTGACTTTGCTTTCAAGGAGCTGTGAACCTGCACTCCAAGGTCTCTTTGTTCAGCAACACTCACTAGGACCTTACCATTAAGTGAATAAGTGCTGCTAAGATTTGTTTTCCCACAATGCAGCACCTTGCATTTATATTTATTAAACTCCATCTGCCACTCATTGGCCCATCTATCAAGATCCTGTTGTATGCTGAGGTAAACTCCTTCGCTGTCCACTACACCTCCAATTTTGGTGTCATCTGCAAACTTACTAACTATACCTTCTATGTTCATATCCAAATTATTTATATAAATGACAAAAAGTAGAGGGCCCAGCATTGATCCTTGTGGCACTCCAATGGTCACAGGCCTCTAGTCTGAAAAGGAACCCTCCACCACCACCCTCTGTCTTCTGCCTTTGAGGCAGTTCTGTATCCAAATGGCTAGTTCTCTCTGTACTCCATGAGATCTAAACTTGCTAACCAGTTTCCCATGGGGAACCTTATCGAATGCCTTACTGAAATCCATATAGATCACGTCCACCACTCTGCCCTCATCAATCCTCTTTGTTACTTCTTCAACTAACTCAATCAAGTTTGTGAGACATGATTTCCCACTTACAAAGCCAAGTTGACTATCCCTAATCAGTCCTTGCCTTTCCAAATACATGTACATCCTGTTCCTCAGGATTCCCTCCAAGAACTTGCCCACCACCAACATCAGGCTCACTGGTCTATAGTTCCCTGGCCTGTCCTTAACACCCTTCTTAAACAGTGACACCACGTTAGCCAACCTCCAGTCTTCTGGCACCTCACCTGTGACTATGGATGATACAAATATCTCAGCAAGAGGCCCAGCAATCGCTTGTCGAGCTTCCCACAGTGTTCTAGAGTACACCTGATCAGGTAGGCAAAAGTGAGGACTGCAGATGTTGGAAACCAGAGTTTAGATCAGAGTGGTGCTGGAAAAGCACAGCAGGTCAGGCAGCATTGGAGGAGCAGGAAAATCGACATTTTGGGCAAAAGCCCTTCATCAGGAATAAAGGCAGGAAGCTTCCAGCATGGAGAGATAAATGGGGATGGGGCTGGGGAGAAGGTAAAAAAGAGTACGGAACACTTCAACCCAGAGCATCAATGTGGACTTCACCAGTTTCCTCATTTCCCCTCCCCCCACCTTACCTCAGTTCCAACCTTCCAGCTCAGCACTGTTCTCGTGACCTGTCCTTCCTGGCAATCTTCCTTCCCACCTATCCGCTCCACCCTCCTCTCTGACCTATCACCTCCATCCCCACCCCCATTCATCCATGGTACTCTTTGCTACCTTCTCCCCAGCCCCACTCCACCCCCATTTATATCTCCACCCTGGAGGGTTCCTGCCTCTATCCGTGATGAAGGGCTTTTGCCCAAAACACCGATTTTCCTGCTCCTCGGATGCTGCCTGACCTGCTGTGCTTTTCCAGCACCACTCTGATCTAAACTCTACACCTGATCAGGTCCTGGGGAGTTATCCATTTTTATGCGTTTCAAGACATCCAGTACTTCCTCCTCTGTAATCTGGACATTTTCCAAGGTGTCATCATCTATTTCCTATAGTCTCTATCATCCATATCCTTTTCCACAGTAAATACTGATGTAAAATACTCGTTTAGTATCTCCACCATTTTCTGCGGCTCCACACAAAGGCGGCCTTGCTGATCTTTGAGGGGCCCTATTTTCTCTCTAGTTAGCCTTTTGTCCTTAATGTATTTGTAAAAATCCTTTGGATTCTCCTTAATTCTATTTGCCAAAGCTATCTCATGTCCCTTTTTGCCCTCCTGATTTCCCTCTTAAGTATATTCCTACTGCCCAAAGACAAAGCAAGACAGAACTACTGGGATCCTGTAAGTTCTAAGTGTGCAAAAAGGCAAGGGAGAGCAAGGATATGGGAGCCAGTTCATCTCCAGAGAATTTAAAGAATTTGCTGAACAGTAAGGGTTTCACACCAATATTTTATCACTGGAGACATGGTTTGACAATATATTCCTGAAAACCTTTGTAAAAGTTTAAGAGACAATGAAAGAGTCATTGGTGAGGCAGTGACATTGTGATAATGTCACTGAACAGCTAATCCACCAGCCCAGATTAATGTTCTGGGGAAATGGGTTCAAATGCTACCATAGCAACAAAACAATCTCAAACCTTGTGCCATGAAATTGTTAAAACTAAACCTATATGTCAGTGAAGGAAATCTGCTATTCTTACATGGTCTGCTATCCTTGAGTCATATGTGCCTTCTGAAATTGTCTCGCAAGCCACCATTTCAAGGTCATTTGGTGATGGTCTATAAATACTGGCCACAACCTATAGATAAATAAAGAATACAAATTAGGATAGACAATTTGAGATTTGCAGGAAGGTCAGAGGGTAATCGAGAGTTATCTCAAAAAGTAGAAGGTTGGTCAGGAAGTGATCCATTGTAAGTGAGTAGGCTGGAGCAAATCAAGAATCAGCTGGAGAGTTGTTGAGAATGTGTTGGGCTGGATGGACTCTGTTGATTTGCACCATGGCTACAGAGCCCTGAGATATTGAATAAGCTGATGCAAGCGTATAAGTGTGGAGAGTGAATGCAGAAGGAATAACATGGAAGGACTGTAACAGCAGTGACTGCTCAGTGACTACTGGGCGATGCTGGAGCTCCGCTCCTCTCAGCCCCATGATCATCAGCACCAAAACGAGACCGAAGGAGCATCATCACTCCATGTTCTCCCTCAAGTTGCATACGAACCTTATTTGGACACGCAATTCATTTTGTCTTCCAGATTGGCTAATATGCGACAATTACACAACCAATAATATTGTCAGAGCATTTGAGAAAATGAGATAACTAGGGATGAGAAACAAATGAACCATTGACAATGTTATCCATATTCTGGCAGCAAATGAGGAGGCTTAAATAGTACAGCAGAGGACCAGGAGTCTAGAGTCCCAGTGGTTGAGACACCATTTGTTCAAAGATCATCTGAAGTGACTTTAACTTGAATGTCAAAAATTTGTCCCAAGTGAGTCCTAAGCAAGATGAGAAAGGCAATTTGGTGAAAAGGAACATGGACAGGCTGGCAAACACTCATGGAGCTGTAAAGAATAACAGCTCAACTGAAGTTACCAATTCCAATTCCATCTTGAAGGAGAATCATCCAGCACAGTTTAGAATTTGTATTTCTCTTTTGTTTTATTGCTTTGGACAGCATTTTATCTGCACCAATGCTTTTCTTTTTGTTTTCGAATGACTGTTGCTGTCAAGTGTTCTCGCCTTCTGCTCTAACCTTGATCAAACAGTGATTGTTTTAGTTAACATTGGACTTCACCTTTGATCAGCTGGTAGATGTCACATGTATTGCAAGGATACAGATGCATTCCTTGCCACTCCTGGGATATTCATTCCCCATGGAATGTTCCTTCTAATGCTATAGTTAAAAAGTGCTGGAATACGTTATACTTTCAGCCTCAACAATCTCTAACCTGAGTAGTAGCTGCTTGATATTTTGGGGTGGCCAAGATTTCCACTGATTATTTTACATTCTCACATGTAGATAATAAAAAGAAAATTGAATTAATGATTTCAGGCTTCCTTGCTGGGAACAAATATAAATGACCAGATTGGTCTGTCATTGCTGTTCAGCTAATTGATATCTGTCTGAACTGTATGCCATAGCGAAGCCCTTAGAAATATGCAATACAGGTAGGTGCAACACAATTAGTCAGAAAATCTCATGGAACAGTGCTTTAAGTTACCATTGAAATGAATCTGTGATTAGCTGGCCAACCTGTCGAAATATCTCCTACCGAGGGTTCACGGGGTTAACCTTATTACTACAACACTCCCTTCAGTGATGCAGGTTGTTGAGATCACCACCTGATGAGACACAATGAGAACCACAAACAAAAATGCAAGTGTCACATGCTGTTCAGTTGACAGGAGCTGTGCTTGCTGAAATGCAAAATGTTATTTTCCATTCTGCAAGGTATTTCACCACCTACAAAACAGCATGAGGACTGACAGAACCCATCACAGAGGTGCCTTCAACATGAAAATGTTTCTTAATCTGCAGATAGAGGTTTAGCAAAGGGGAGGGAGAGGCAGCACGGTAGCTTGGGGTGCCACGGTGGCTTAATGGTGAGCACTGCTGCTTCACAACACAAGGGACACAGGTTCAATTCCTGCTTTGGGTGACTGTCTGAGTGGAGTTTGCGCATTCTCCCCATGTCTGCATGGGTTTCCTCCCACAAATCCAAAAGATGTGCATGGCCATGCTAAATTGCCCATAGTGTTCAGGGATGTGTAGGTTAGGTGCATCAGTCTGGGGTAAATGTAGGGGAACAGGTCTGGGTGAGTTACTCTTTGGAGGATCGGTATGGACTTGTTGGGCTGAAGGGCCTGTTTCCACACTAGGAATTCTATATCTATATCAAAACAGAAGCTTATCACATAAAAGAATTTAAGATAATATAGAATGAATCAAACTATTTACAGATAACACACATTTGTTTTCCAAACTATGGATGTTTCCTCTAAGTCCCCCAAAATTCCAGAGTATTCTATGAGAAAGTTTTGTACACGATACTTTTGATTTCGTATGCTTGTAAATGCTCCCAATGTAAACAAAGTCCATTCGCCCTCATCACCGTGACTACAGAAATGCAAGTTAATTGTAAAATCTCAAAATCCATATATCGGAGTTCAAATTCAAAACTCCAAACTCAAAAATAAATAATATTAAAATATTTCTATAAATCATATACTTTATGTCACAATATCTTAATAAGTACTTCCAAATTTTGAAACAAAACTGATTACAGAATTTCTTGAACTTTCAAACTATTCCATTTCAATGATCAGTTTCAGAAGCTGAAAAGCATCTTGAAATACTTTATTTTTATTCATTCATGGTATATAGGTTTCTGACAAGGGCAAATTTATTGTCCTTCCCTAACTGCACTCTAACGGTGATAGGACATAATCTTGACCTGTGGGAGCCTGCGAGGCGACGGTTGTGTCTGTTTTTATAAAACTGGTTTTCTGGCTAGGCCAGTTCAGAGGGCAGCAAATCTGGAGTTGCATACCAGTCAGACCAGAATAGATGGCAGAATTCCTTCTTCAAAAGACATGAGAGAGTAAAGTGCGTTTTTAAACAATCTGTTAACTTTATAGTTATCATTATTCATAATAGCTTTTCTCATTCTGAATTAATTAACTCATTGACTCTAAATTCCACAACTTGTAATTTATCTCTGGATAAATATGACAGGCTTTTGGATTATTAGTCCAGTAACATAACCACCATTCTACAAATACTGCCAACAGTGTCATCTTTGTCAATTGTACCACAAAAAAACCCGAACAATTGAATTTTGGGAAATGACATTGCAGCTAAAATACAAAGAGAAAGCAGAATATTGAATTAAAAATAGCCTGGAAGTTTTTACTGAGTATCCAAATCTCTGTTCAAATAGTACAAGGTAGCTTATTGTGAAACATAAACCTGATGGTGAACGTAAGGATTTATTAAGTTAATACATCTCTTGGATTTTTCATATTTAAATACAGTGGCTGGATCACATGATACATTTGCTGCTGTGATTTTAAAAGCCTGGAAATGAAGGCATTTACACACCATGAGAATAAAGGAGGTATTTGCCATAAAAATGAATTATGTAGCAGAAAGGGCTCCTGGTCTCACTAGATTAATTGGTATGAATCCCCTGTTTCTCTGACCATTAACATGTTCTGTTCAATGACGTCTTTTTGCCTATGTAGAAATGAAGGAATAATGGGAGCACTCATGGACTGGGAAATTTGGGCTGATCACACAGCAACATATTTAGGGCAGGATGCCAACTTTTGTGATCATTAATAAAGTAAACTTCAGTGCAATGGTGAGGGAGTATTATGTTATTGAAGATGTAATCTTTTGGATGAACGAGGCTCCAATTGCCCTCTCAGATGTACATGGAAGATCCCATGACATAATTTGAAGAAGAACAGAGTACTTCTGTCCAACTTTAATCACTCAATCAACATTATTAATGAAATAAATGATCTGACCAGTTACCTAACTCATTTTTGTTGCACAACTTGCTTATTGTGTTTTTCTACATTACAACAGTGGCTTATTCAAAGTGACTCTTTGGTTGTGTAGTACCTTCAGACATTTTGAAGATGAGGTAATTGTTACATAATTTGTTTTTGGATTGTGATGAAGTTGATGAAACTTGAGAATGAATGACCAACTAATGCAAGAGAAACTTGCCCTTAAAACAAAACCTGAAAATGTTTGAACCTTTAAATGTTTTTTTTTTATTTTCTGCTTTTCCTCTTTATTTCCTCATTTTGCTCATTCATATCAATGCTTGTGAAAACTTTATCTGCCCACTAGGCTCCAGTTCCAAAACCTCCCTATGGAACCTACTGAGATATTGTTAAACAGGCATTGTTTGGTCTTCACTATGCTAGGATATAGAGTTGGAATTAGAATCCCTACAGTGTGGAAACAGGCCATTTGGCTCAACAAGTCCATACCAACCCTCCGAAGTGTATTCCACAGACTCATTTCCCTCCAATTATTACTCTACATTTCCCCTAACTAATGCACCTAGCCTACACTTCCCTGAACACTACGGGCAATTTAGCATGGTCAATTCACCTAACCTGCACATCTTTGTGACTGTGGGAGGAAACCGGAGCACCCGGAGGAATCCCATGCAGACACGGGGAGAATGTGCAAACTCCACACAGACAATCACCCAAGGCTGGAATCGAACCTGGGTGTCTGGCGCTGTGAGGCAGCACTGCTAACCATTGAATCATCATACTACCCTGGTTCTAAAGTAATTCTCCAGTAATTCAGCTTGCTGGTTTACAGTTTCAAACTACCTGTTGTTCCATACCCCACCGGGGTATAGTTCCAAACCTCTAAAGACTTCCCCAAATACACATTTTTCTTGTATGAACCTCAGTAGTCTATTGTTCATTTGCAAGTAACCACTTCTAATAGATATCTTTCAGATAACAGATAAGTATGTGAGGTATGATCAATTATAATGCTCTTAAAATAATCAAGGTGGAAGAGTGGCAGATTCACAAGGATGTTGCTGATGTTGGAGGGTTTGAGCTATAGGATGAGGCTGAATAGGCTGGGGCTATTTTGCCTCGAGCATTGGAGGTGCTCGAGGAGTGACCTTATAGAGGTTGAGAAAATCATAAGGGACATGGATAGGGTGAATTATCAATGCCTTTTTCTCAGGGTAGGGGCGTCCTCAACTAAAGGGCATAGGTTTAAGATTTAAAAGGGATTGGAAAATTTTAAAAGGGACCTAAAGGGCATTTTTTAAAATGCAGAGAATAGTGTGTGTATGGAATGAACAGCTAGTGGAAGTGGTGTAGACTGGTTCAATTACAACATTTCAAAGGCATCTGGATAAGTATATGAATAGGAAGAGTTTAGAGGGATATGGGCCAAATGCTGGCAAATGGAACTAGATTAATTTACGATAGCTGGTTGGCATGGACGAGTTGGACTGAAAGGACTGTTTCCATGCTGTACAACTATATTACTCTATGACCCCATCAGTTGATGGACTGCACACTAGGGAATTGGTGCAACTATATGTCACCTTGTGTAGTTCAGCCATGACATGAGCATGCCTTTCCTTTAACTGTCAAGATTAAGTTCAAGCCTGTTTCCTGCTGACGGGGTACCTCATTGTAAGGCCTCTGCCAAAACATCAAGTAAATCTACGAGAGCAACCAGTAAAATGTATATTGGCTTTCAAACCTTACTGGGGAGAAGAGATCCATCTTGGTTCAGAACACCTTCCAGACATTGGAAAAAAAATCAATAGAGATACAACCACTAATAAAAAGTGTTGAACAAAATAGTTGCAATTGAATGCAGTTGAGGATCAAGGTTTCTTGCATTTTGTCACCTTAAAAAAACACTGATGCCTGCCTTGATCATGTGAGACAATGGTTTGTGCCACGGTGGTCAACCTGATGTAAAGAATTAGTTGCTGGCCCAGGAGGCCAACCCTGGTTGCATAGAATAGCAATGGACTGACAGAAACTTCTCATTTGTTGCCCTTTGTGTTTTTTCTTCTGGGCCCTCCTCTTGGCCAGGTGAACATCTTGTTTCTATTGTCCTTTCCCAACATGCTTCCAAACAGTCAGCCTCCAGACAGCATGACTATCAGTGACTGTCAGATGTCCCACTTGTCAGTGGCATTGTTCACCATCTTCATATTTCACATGCAGTAATGATAACTTACAATGGAGCTGTGGATATTTTGGAGATCATGAATGAGTGGCCAGTTCACCATGCAGATATGTCACTATATGTTTGTCATCCATCTGATCAATATGGCCAAGTCAGTCCAAACATCATAGCTTAACAAAGAGTGCATTCTGACAAAATGAGCATGCTCCAGGACCTTTGCGTTAGCAATGTTGTTCTGTCAAGAGATGCCGAGAATCCATCCAAGACCGTGGAAGCTGTTCAGCCTTTTCTCCTATCTAGCATGCATTGTCCAGGTGTCACCAGTGTAGAGTAATGCACTGTGCACACAGGCTTGCTACGCTGAATACTGCACTATAATATTCTGAAGGTACTGGTGAAAACGTACCCTACGTACAGTCATATACAATGAACTACTATCAAATGTGGATACTTCAAAATGGTCCCAGATGTTTAATAGTAAGATGCAAGAGGCACCCAGAACTGACAGACATTACCAAATCATTCCTGAAGAAGGGCTTATGCCCGAAACGTCGATTCTCCTGTTCCCTGGATGCTGCCTGACCTGCTGCGCTTTTTCAGCAACACATTTTCAGCTCTGATCTCCAGCATCTGCAGACCTCACTTTCTCCTCATTATCAAATCATGGTCTAAAGACAGCCATCATTACACAACCATTTAATTCCTTGGTGTATCTCACACATTAAAATACAAACTATGGCATCTTTCATATGGTGAAGAGATCAGAACTGAATACAATGCTCCAAATTACCTCAGACAAGTGATCTGTGTGACTACATCAATGCTTCACTGCTTTTATACTCGAAGCTACTTGTGAGAAAATGCAACATCTCAAAAGTCCTTTGATCACTTGCTGCAAAATAAGAGAACCTTTTATAAGCAGTGGTAGAGAAGATGGGTAGGTATGTAAACTGTTGTCAGCCTTTCCGAAGCTGATGCCAGTAATGGAGGGCTTGCAGCTTTCCCTGTTGATCCTCACCTCAGGAAACTGACTGCTTGGACACCAGTTCCGACTGTAGAACCGAGTCTGGAAATCATACTGTAGTAGAGATCCAGGATGAGTGAAGTCTTGCTGCTTGCTGACTTTTCAAACTTGTCTCCTTCCTCTCTCTGACATGTTACTGTTTAGAAATCTTTGCATTTCCAGTTTTGTGCCCGCCATGCAACCACTTTCTTGACGGTTTGTCAGTCAAATGTTGGAAGTAAGTGATCTGGAATTGTAAAATGTATGGTTGTCCCTGTTGTAATCTTGTTTACTAATCAGCATATGAAGCTAGATTCCAATGACAGCCATTTAGATTTAAAGAAAGAAAAACAGCATTGATCTAAAGGCATGAGGAATTAAAGCATAGATTCCTACTTCTGAGGGCAGCACATTGTGAATTCTGATCTAAAGAGAACTAAGGGAATCACAAAATTATCTGCAATAAAGTAGGAAAATAATGCAGATTATGCAAATTCAAAATAAAAACAGAAAATGTTGGAAACACTCAGCCATTCAAGCAGCATTTCTATCTGGTTTTAGGATTGCTTATTGTTGAACAATTGAGTTTCTTAGAACAAAGACAATTGCAAAACAAAACAGACTGATCATGACAGTCCCTGACGATGTGTCTGAAATGGTCAGGTTTCATCATCTGTTGTTGAGATTTGAACAAGGCGTTTATCAAGAGGAAATGAGGATCTGTGAGATCAGAAGTGAGATCTGAAGTATTTAAAATAGTTTAGAAAATTTTTATTTTTCTCTACATGAAAATTATATTTTATAATTTGTTTATAATTTTTAAAGCTGCTCTCTTTGAACCCCTTCAGAGAAAAGCTGCAGGCTTGTCAATGAATTCTGTCAGCTTTGTTCCAGTTCAATGTTTTATGGAGCCTTTTTTTATATATTATTGTTACTCCTATCTGCATATCAGTGTGTTAAAGCTGGTTGACATGGTTTTCTTTGCTGCTGACTGGAGGCAGGAATTTAAAGTAAAATGGTCAGTTTTCAAGGAGCATTTCAAACAGAAGGTACTGATGAGGTTTTTATATTTCTTGAGATCAGTGTAGGGGAGGAATGTGTTAGATTTCTTTTGATGAAATAATTTAATCAGACTTTTGTTTCTTCGCTTAAAGCTCAGTCAACCCAATGTTAATAACTGTACATCATGATCATTCCAAACCACTTGAAAGGAGTATAAAAAGCTGCTAGTGTCCTTTTGAATGAGTGTGGAATTAAATGTATCCAGGCAATACAGTACTTTTTGGATCTTACTTTACTTGAGTTTTACGTTCCAGATGAATTAAATTGGGTGAATTTGATAATTTGTCCACATGTCAATGATGAGTTTGACTGAATTAACAAGGGTCAGTACATTAAAATGAAAATGGCACCTCTATTGTGTCACTTGGTACTGGACTACTAAATTATATTACTAAATAGTAGTACACTTTCTTCATTAACCCAGTTTATCATAATCACTTTTTAAAGCACAACAGCTGTTCAGATGAAATCTAAAATGAATTGGGGTAGAAAAAGTATTAGAATTTGACTTTGATAATTAGTTTTAAGACCTCAAATGCTTCCTATGGTTGAGTGTCTAAATTAGGGTTTGAGCTAAAGGGAGAGGCTGAATAGGTTGGGGCTGTTTTCCCAGGAGCATTGAGGCTGAGGAGTGACTGACAGAGGTTTATAAAATCTTGAGGGGCATGGAGAGGATGAAAAGCAAAGGTCTTCTTGCTGGGGTGGGGGAGTCCAAAACTAGATGGCATTGGTTTAAGGTGACAGGAGAAAGAATTAAAAGGGACATAAGGGAAAACTTTTGCACTCAGAGTGATGTGTGTATGGAATGAACTGCCAGAGGAAGTGGCGGAGGCTGGTACAAATACAACATGTAAAAGGCATCTTGATGAGAATATGAATAGGATGGGTTTAGAGGGATATGAGCCAAATGCTGGCAAATGGGACTAGATTAATTTAGAATATCTGGTCGGCATGGACGAGTTGGGCTGAAGGGTTTGATTCCATACTGTCCATCTCTATGACTCCATACATCAATCAAAGTTTCATTACCTAGTGGTGAGGAAAGTTCGCAAAACGGAAGGTCTTTGCAAATTTCCAGCTGCGATTTAGAAAAGGAACCATAGTATTTTCCTCACATTTGATGTTTTGAAATGTCACCTTCTGGAATACAAAATGTACTATTTGATCTCTTGGGTTACATACTGAGAGACAAAACCCAGCTTGTGACCTTCAGGTGAAACTCGGAAAGATAACAGTGATAACTGGACTTAGGCACACAAATATACTTGAGAATCCATTTAACATCTATGCAGTTGTCTAGTTCACAGCTTTGTTCCACTAATGGCATTCTGCTTGAGCTCTGATGGAGCTTAATGGTTACATTTGTTCAAATTGAGGGAAGGATGTGTTTGAGTCTCACTTTTAGTGGACATCCATTTCTCTTGTGGGTTTTGTCCAGTTCCCAGAAGGAGTTGTTAAATATGTGTGGTGTTGTTGCTGTCCTTCTAAAATGTGTGTGGGAACTGATCCAGAACAGCTTCATAGAGAAACCTGTGGGACAAGCCAAACTGCAAATGCGGAATAGAGTAAGTAAAAAGGATTAAAAACAAATCACCTGCACTCTTTAACAAAGGTGCTGATGCTCCATCTCCAAATTTTCATTTCATTTCTGGCAAGGATGAGGACACATTTGCTGAGTTTCTGGAATTGTTCAAGACTTCAGGCAATTTCTTCCCCGATGGTTTGGGGGTTTCACTTCAGCTCCTTCTGAGCAAAGTATATTGGGATGATTAAACAGCAAGTGGCAGAAACAACTTAAACACACGGAGTATGTGGATAGTACAGAAGGGAATAACACCAGTCAAATGTGAGGTTAGGTGAATTAATCCAATTACAGAGTTGTTCATTTATAAACTCACTAAAAAAATCACCATCAAGGTGCACATGAACAGTTTTAAATTAGACTCTACTGATCATAAAAGCAGCAATTGTGGTCTCAATAAATCTATTAACCTAGTACAGAAGACTCTGTGACATGATATATAAAACATTACAGTGTACACAACAGTGGTGGAGGTATTAGAATTTCAAATCTTCAATATTGACTGACACATGGAATGTTTAAAATATTAATGAACAGTGCAGGGAAAACAAATGCTTTTCTGATTCTAGCTGGATTATGCAGGTTTGTAGCCAGAGGCAGTGATAAAGCCAGAGGGAGAAGGAAGGGAAGGCTTACTAAGCAGTCTAAAGAGAGTCACTTCCCGCATACTTGTTTCAATTCTCCTGCTTGTGCCTCATACACTGGGGAAGGGAATGATAGTGCACAGAAAACCTAATACACTTGCTGTCAAACATTGTATAACAAATTGAAAACTAACCAACAAATTGATATCCTTTTCTTGACTTTAGTCTGATAAGTACACAAGTGTAAATTTAATTCAGGTACCTGAAATAATTTTCTGAGTTAAGCTATGCAGTTGTAGCTGCTTAGGGGGTGATTTTTAAAGTGCTATGTTTCCAGTAAGGGTTACTGCACTTCATAACCACTAATGATAGTAGACCAGATCACAAAGATTAGTTCAACCTATACAATATTCTCCTGTACCTCTCCCATCACATTACACCAACAAGAGGACAACAGCATGGCAGCAATCTGCCACCATGTTATTTATTTTTAATCTGTTTTAGCAATTGACAGCCATGACAGTGCAGTTGAGTAAAGGGTTCTGACTTAGCTCAGGGCTGACTTTCATCGGATCCTGCGGCAAGAATACAAAAAGGCAAATTAAAAATTTAAGCTCACTAATTAAAAATACAATGAACCATTTCAGATAGTTATGGAAATTTTTACGATTTAGTATATCCAATTAAAATTTAACATTGCTCTACAGATGCTTTATTTAATAATGACACTCAATTTTTTTTTTGAAAACCTCTTGCCCCACACAGGTTTGAAAGCCTGAGGGATTACTAATAAACTCTCATTTCAAAGGTATGCTAATCCATTCTTGAATTGTACTAAACATGATAGTTATGACCTAGCTCTGAGCCAAGTGCAGGAAAGATCATAGTTTAATCTGGATCCTCCACTGAAAACACCAATGGCACCATTATGTCTGAGAATGTGAGTAGGAAAGTACATGCATGGAAAACATTTGACCAGAATGATAATAATTTGAATTTTTTTATCCCCAAAGTAAGTTATCTTTTGATGCATGATCCTGACAATAATTTAAGCAAGTAGGTCAGATAGGATTCAAAATGTCACCAAAGGTGTGCGAAGGAGAATCTAGACAGGTGAAGATACAAAGGCAAAGGAAGAGATCAACACTAACCATATTCCTACACAAGTAACTGAGATTGATAGGGATGTCAACTGAATGATAGCTCACCCAAAACTATTTTACACTATAATTTCTTCCACTTTCAGCCAGGTAGAAAGACATTTGTAAAACTCCTTTTAAGGATTACGTTTTGGATCTTGCAAAATAAATGCCTCCAGTTCCCCCATTTGTTTCCAACACTTATACAGTTATAGAGCTGTACAGCATGGAAACAGACAGTTCAGTCCAACTCGTCTATGCTGAACAGATATCCTAAATTATTCCGGTCCCATTTGCCAGCACTTGGCACATATCCATCTAAACCCTCCCTATTCAAATACACATCCAGATGCCTTTAAAATGTTGTAATTTTACCAGCCTCCACCACTTCCTTTGGCAGTTCATTCCGTACATACACCACACTCTGCATGAAAGGTTGCCCCTTTGGTCCCTTTTAAATCTTTCCTGTCTCACCTTAAACCTATGCCCTCTAGTTTTGGAATCCCCCACCCAGGAAAAAGACCTTTATTATTGACCCCATCCATGCCCTTCATGATTTTAGAAACTTCTGTAATGCCACCCCTCAGCCCTGACCCTCCAGGGAAAATAGCCTCAGTTTATTGAACCTGTCCCAATAACTCAAATCCTCCAATCTGGTATATCCTTGTAAATCTTTTCTGAACCTTTCAAGTGTCACCACATCCTTCTGATAGCAGGGAGACCAGAAGTGAATGCAATATTCCAAAAATGGCCTAAGCAATGTCCTGTACAGCCGTAACATGACCTCCCAAACTCCTATACTCAGTGCTCTGACCAATAAAGGCAAGCATACCAAATGCCTTCTTCACTATCCAGGGTAAAAACAATGACTGCAGATGCTGGAAACCAGATTCTGGATTAGTGGTGCTGGAAGAGCACAGCAGTTCAGGCAGCATCAAAGGAGCAGCGAAATCGACGTTTCAGGCAAAAGCCCTTCATTCCTGATGAAGGGCTTTTGCCCAAAATGTCAATTTCGCTGCTCCTTGGATGCTGCCTGAACTGCTGTGCTCTTCCAGCACCACTAATCCAAATTCTTCACTATCCGGTCTACCTATAACTCCAGTTTCAAGGAACTATGAATTTGCAGTCCAATGTCTCATTGTTCAGTCTTACCATTAAGCGTATAAGCCCTGTCCTGATTTGCCTTTCCGAAATGCAGCACCTCACAATTGCCTAAATTAAACTCCTTCTGCCATTCCTCAGCCCATCTGATCAAAGTCTTATCGTAGCCTGAGGTAACCTTCTTCACTATCCTCTACAACCAATTTTGATGTCATCTGCAAACTAACTAACCATACCTCCTGTGTTTACATCCAAATCATTCATACGAATGGCAAAAAGCAGTGGACCCAGCATCAATCCTTGCAGGACACTGCTGATCATAGCCCTCCAGTCTAAAAAGCAACCCTCCATCACTAGCCTCTGTCTCCTACCTTCAAGCCAGTTCGGTATCCAAATGGCTAGTTCTCCCTGTACACCATGTGATCCAGCCTTGTTAACCAGTCTACCATGTGAAACCTTGTCAAACATTTTATTGAAGTCCATATAGATCATGTCTACTGCTCTGTCCTTATCAATCCTCTTTGTTACTTCTTCAAAAAATTGCGGGAAAAACTCAGCAGTTCTGGCAGCATCTATGGAGAGGAAGCAAGTTAATGTTTTGGGTCTAGTGACCCTTTTTCAGACACCAACTATACTATTCTTAACTGTAGCACATTCACGTCTCTCATCCAAGTCATTTATATATATAGTAGATAACTGAGGGCCCAGCATTGATCCCTGTGACACTCCACTAGTTACAATTTGCTTTCCTGTACTTGGGCCCTTATCCCAACTCTCTGCATTCTAATTAGTTGGTTAATCTTGCATCCATGCTAATATATTTCCCCAACACCACGGGCTTTTATCTTATTAAATAGCCTTATGTGTGGTAGCTCATCAATGTCTTTTTGGAAATTCAAAAATATTATATCCACTGATTCCCCTTTATCTATCTTGCTTGTTAATAAACTCTGACATTTTCCCAATGAGAGGTGCTAATCTAACTGATCTGCTTATTGCCCCTTTCCATTTTGAAAGTGGGTGTTACATTGGCAGTTTTCCAAACCACTGGAAATATTTTAGAATCTAAGGATTCTTGGAAGATTATTACTGGATTGTGCTTTTTAAAAATGTATTCATTGGATAAGGGCATCACTAGTTATTTATTGCACATTCCTAATTGCCCAGGAAGCAGTTGAGAGACAACCACATCTCTGTGGGTGTGGCCAGACCAGGTAAGGATGGCTGTTTCGTTCCTTAAAGTGAACCAGATGGGTTTTTCCAACAATCAACAATGGATTTGTGGTCATCATCAGACTCTTAATTCCAGGTTTTGTTGCTGTGGTGGGATTTGAACCCAGAACATTACTTGGGTTTCCGGGTTAACAGTCTAGTGATAAAACTACGAAGCCATCCACTTCCCTTTGATGAATCCATTATCCCTGCAGCTACTTCTTTTGATGTCCTAGAACATAATCAATCATGTCCTGGGGATATACTAGGCTTTTGTGTTATTATTTGCCCTAGTATTTTTTTTTCTATTGGTTGTTGTTGTATTTATTTCCTTTCTCTACTTTGCCCCTTTATTATTTAGCATTTTTGGAATGTTATTGTTTTCTATGATGAAGACTGACAGAAAGTATTTATCCAATTCCTCTGCTATTTTTTTGTTCTAGATTATTATTTCTCCAGCCTTATTCTTTGAAGGACCTATGTTCACTTTAGCCTTTCTCTTCCATATATATTTATAGGCTCTTACCATCATTTCTATGTTATTTGCTGAAAGCTTATTTTTCCCTCATTATTTCTTCTTCAGTCTTTTTTTAATTGATATTTAAAACTTTCCTAATCATTACAATATTGTATGTTTTATTTCAACTTGAAACAATTCTTAACTTCATTGGTCAACCATAGTTGGTTGATACCTTTCCTAGAATTCTTCTTCCTCACTGGATATATCTACATTTTGAGACATGAACTATTTCATTAAACATCTCCCTCTGTAAATCAACTCCTGGAACTCCTGTCTATACTAGTCTATTTCAGCCAACTCAGCACAGGTCCAGGCATAATGGGAAGCATGCAATGCTCTCCAGTTACTTTTGCAACTGCAGGTGATAGTCTGATCAAGGTGTTCCTTTCCTTTCTAATGTCATACAATAGGATAGGAGTTGACACAATTAGTCACATCTCCTTAATCTCCTTGCTGATACTTTTTTAATTCACTCACGGCATGTGGGGAGCACTCGCTGGATCAGCATTTATCACCCATCCCAGTTGCTCTTGAGAAGGTGGGGGGTGAGCTGCCTTCTTAATATGCTGCAGTCCAGTTGGTATAGGCAAACCTACAATTAGGGAGGATTTTGACATGGCGACACTGAAAGGATGGCAATATGTTCCCAATTCTGAAAGCTGAGAGGCTTGGAGGGGAACTTGCAGGTGATGATGCTCCATGTATCTGCTGCCCGTATCCTTTGAGGTGGTAGTGCTAGAACAAGATAACATTTTAGGTGAAAGTGTAGCATAATAAAATGAGGTACACAAAAGAAGTTTTTTTGATAAAATCATTGGAAATTATTGAATGCAAAAGCTGGAATGGGATCTTCCTTACAATACCAGCGTTTGCAAACCAACCTAAGGAACAGAAAACTCCCTTTAGCGTGGAGTGTTGAGTAGAGTCGTCCACTCAGTATTCATTCTCCTACTTTTTATGGGCAGAATCATGTTGAGCTTGTGTATTATGACATGGATTCTTTGCATATTTTAGTCCTGTAGTTGATGCCTCTGAATAACTGTAATTAACGGATGCAAGCAAGATGATACCGAACTCTTTTTTTATGTGAAATCTTGGATGACTGGTTGGTGAGTGGGTGTCGGGGATGCACGAGGGTGTGGATTGAAGATTCTTTTACAGTCTTATCTTTTAATACAGAATTCATTGAGTGGAAACCACATTCCATTTTACTTCAAAAGGAGCATCAATTTCTCGTCAGCAAAAGATTGCCTTTTGGAAAGTCATGCAGGCTAAGCCATTTCTGCAGCATATCGTGCAGATGAATCCCATCCCACCAGTACCATCCCATAAAGAATGAGAGTCTAATATCCCTTTCAATGTGCATTATGACATCTATATCAGATCTACATTGAAACTGTCCGCTCACTTACTGACACAAACTCAAACTCTCCACACTTGGCAGCTGACAAAAATGCATTTTTGCTGACCAGTACTGCATGTTCAAGTTTCTAAATAAAGTTAACTCTGGTGTTCCGAAACAGTATTTAATGCAGGTGACGTAAACGTGCTTTGGTCTATGACATACTAGTTACCTTTCCTGTGATTATCAGTTTCATTGTCCATCTTCTGAATGTATGTATTTGCATTCTGTGGTAGAATTATACGAAAAAATTATTTATTTATTTATACAGTTCACATAACGAAATGAAAATATTCCAAATAATAGATAAGAATCCTACCTTATCTATTTGTCAAAAGAATACAGGATACCTATCAACATGCACAACTGAAAACAACAAATGCTGGAAATCATAATGAGTCAGGCTTGCTCTGTCTCCACAGATGCTGCCGGACTAGCTGTGATTTCCAGTATTTTTTGTATTCAGTACTGATTCCAGCATCTGCAGTAATTTGCTCCAACATACACAACTGATTATTTTATATTTCCTTGCCTGGATTTTTTTCATCTAATTTCCCTACTAGAAGTTTGTTCCATATATTTGTCAGTATTTATCTGAAAATCTTCCTGAAACTAATATCAAATTTGACACTTACCATTTGACTCTGTGCCTTTTATTCTACAAAACTGCCATTCTTAAATTACTTATTCCCTCCCATTTACCGTCGGATGTAGCTCTACGTTTCTCTGTCATCTCCTTCCCTGTTATCAGTGAATAGAAAATATAACAGATGCTTTAAATTAAAAGGGCCACCAAAAGAAATGCAATTAGTATTTAAATATATTAGTATTTAAAAATGTTATATCAAGCTGTTACATATGTAAGGAAAGTGAATGCTTACAAGAAGGTAATTTAGAATTGAAATGAAGAGAAATTTCTTCACCCAGAGAATGGTGAGCCTGTGGAAATTACTGTCACAGAAAGCAGTTAAGTCCAAAACATTGAAGAAGAAGTACTTAGGGCTACAGATATCAAAGAGTGTGGAGGGAAGGCAGGAACAGGGAGCTGAGTTGAATGATCAACCATGATCACATTGAATAGCAGAGCAGGCTCAAAGGGTTGAATGGCCTACTCCTGCTGTTCGTTTCTTTGATAATATTGAAATGATGCCCAAGAAAGCAATGTGCCGCAATAAAACTTTCTTGAACTCCTTATTTTGCTCACTTAGCTCATGCAAAATCACGTAAAGATTATGGACTATTATTACATGTAAATCTGTGCCTAGCTTTTTGATAGTAACGACAGGCCATTAAGTAGGAAATTATTGTGAAAATGGAGCACATAGAAATATAAATGGTAAAGTCACCCTAGTCCCACTCTCTCTCTAAGAGGATCACCACACTTCAGGCAAGGCATGGGGTTGAGAAAGTGGGACCTTCATTGTAACCTCAGCCAATACAGGAATTGAGCCCATGCTTTTAAATTTCCTCTATACTGCAAACCAGCTGTCCAGTCAATTGAGCTAACCAGTCCTAAATACACTAAATAAGCTAAACAAAATTAAGCACTCTGCAGTCATTTCCATTCTCAGTAGAATAATAAATGATATATTAACGTGATCATTGTGCGGCATTTTATTATCTTCTATTATTAAAAAGGTCAATAGTGGCTCTATTAATTTATTTAACATTACAAATGAATTGTGAGGAGAGTATTTTCTCTATTCAAGGTGTTCCTGGCTGTGGGATTTCCAGCTCTTTTATCTCTTCTCCACTAAAATGGATTACAGTGTTTTCCAACTGGCAGTAATCATGAAATAATCTGAATCAATGTGAAGCCCGAGAGATTATTCCAAAAGCGTTAATATTTTAAACTGCTTTCAGGTGAAAAACCTATCTAACAGTTTGTGTGGGAAAAGATCCCGAAATTGACCACACAGCAGCAAGGTTTAATTTTCTCAGGGGTTCTGTTGAACCTGCTCATCAATCGATAAACCTCCAGTGAGCAAAGGTTTACTCAAAATTATAGCACAATGCAGAGCCGAGCAGTGGTAGTTTATTTTTAGATTAATTTAGATATTGCAACATACAATCACATGCACGGCTGCTCCCTCCTTTTTGAATAATTTGCTTTTCATAATTTCCTACTTCAAGCTAAAACAAAAGAAAATCACATTTAAATCCATTACCTAAAATAAGCTTTTGACCGTCCTGTTACTCAATCATTCCCTCATCTTTATTCTGTACTGGGATAGTCTAGGTAGAAATAGGCAAACGTATATTTGATTGGACAGTGAATTGTTTGGAAGAGATTAACTGCCCTTCTAAGGATAAGTTGCAATGCAAAAGTCATTGAAAGCATAAACTTTCATAGTTATTAAACTCTGATTACCTGATACCTCTCTCACTCAATTAGTTAATTTATTTGTTTACCTTCTAATCACTAAATACTATCAGAGCAGTGGGCAGTATTTCCATGGCTTCAGGTATGAAAATATCGGAAATTTGTGGACAATAGTGGAATCAGATCATTCAACCAATTTTGGTACTTAGTAGGTACATTAACAACAACTGTTTCCAATGTTACCAGCTAAAGTCAGGCGCAACATGATGGATCACTGTTCTCCCCAATACTAACTCATTATTATTTTGGAGATCTCAACAACTGGAAACTGATTGGGAAACAATTGTGAATTGCATTGTGCTTGGGATTTGTGCTTTCTGATTCCATTGATGCATGTGCCACGGAATATTAGATTTTACATGATTAATTTGGTCTATTTCCCAATATCTTTGAGTACAGCCTTTTCTATGTTCACTGGGTGATTTTCTTTGGGTTAAGAAGTTTGAAAGAAAGCACATATAGTTCTCAGGTGTAGTAGAGTTAAATGAAAAGAACATTAAACCAGGTAGGACTCACATAATTCAGTCCCTAAATGAAGTCAAGCTTTCTGGTCTTATTTGGACCATCATAAATTCCTACATCAATATTTACAATGGCATTATCTATTTGAGCCCTTCTTCAGGAATGAGGAAAGTGCGTCCAGTAGGCTAAGATAAAAGGTAGGGAGGAGGGACTTGGGGGACGGGCTTTGGAAATGCGATAGATTAGATTAGATTACATTACAGTGTGGAAACAGGCCCTTCGGCTCAACATGTCCACACCGACCCGCCAAAGCGCAACCCATCCATACCCCAATCCCTACATTTACATTTACCCCTAAACTAACACTACGGGCAATTTAGCATGGCCAATTCACCTGACCTGCACATCTTTGGACTGTGGGAGGAAACCGGAGCACCCGGAGGAAACCCACGCAGACACGGGGAGAATGTGCAAACTCCACACAGTCAGTCGCCTGAGTCGGGAATTGAACCCGGGTCTCTGGCGCTGTGAGGCAGCAGTGCTAACCACTGTGCCACCGTGCCGGTTGAGGGAGGTCAAGGTGAGGGTGATAGGCCGGAGTGGGGTGGGGGCGGAGAGGTCAGGAAGATGATTTCAGGTTAGGAAGGCGGTGCTGAGTTCGAGAACCGCCTTCCAGTTCCAAGCCCCTCCCCCAAGTCCCTCCTCCCTACCTTTTATCTTAGCCTGCTGGACACACTTTCCTCATTCCTGAAGAAGGGCTTATGCCCGAAACGTCGATTCTCCTGCTCCTTGGATGCTGCCTGACCTGCTGCACTTTTCCAGCAACACATTTTCAGCTCTGATCTCCAGCATCTGCAGCCCTCACTTTCTCTCATTATCTATTTGAGTATGATTATAAATTTGGGCCAAGAATGACAATCCATTACTACTTGCAGAGAGGGATGGGGAGGTGAAGGACCAATGAAATTGTGCCACATGTTTACAGTATAACAGAAAATGTTAATATGAACTGCACAAAAACATTCAGATATTTGATAGAGAATACAGATGTAATTGTTTGCTGATACATATAGTATTTCATGGGAAACTAGCAAAGTGATGACTCTGATATGCAATGGTAATTTATTATATATAAAATGATCGTCAAACAGTTCAGACGACTGTCAGAACAACTCCAACTGATTGGATCCAGGTTGTGGGATGGTGTAGGCTGTTAGGTGGGTGAGGGGCAGGGTTGCCTTGAATGGTTGAGAGGGCAGAGTACCAGCTGGATTAGGGGAGAACGTGATGGCAAGGAGAGTAGATGATGAGTTAGGGGAGAACGCACGAGGTGGGTGGGTTGCCAGGTGAATAGGTAATGGGGTTAGGAGAGAATGTAACTGAGGGGTAGATTGCCAGGCAGTTGGTGAGAATGCACTATGGGTCAAGTGCCAAGGAGTACACTTGGGTGTCCATAGCAAAAGTAGATCAGATATCAGTGGCTGGAGATGGGTGGCTGCAGGGCCAGTATGAATATTTGGGGGGGGGGGGTTGATCAAAGTTTTATATTAAGCATTCGTGACAGGCAGCTTTTAAATCCTCTGACTTTATCTGACTAACCAAAGTAAACCAGCCCCTTCCTCAGTCTCCAACTCTCTTTCAGAGTTGGAAGGTTTTGGAGGCCTTCTTAAGTTGAAGAATTGCCTACTTCTGGGCATTTACCTCATAGAGTTCTGCTGGACATTTTTCAGGGTGCACCTGGTTTCCAACAGTTGGAGACCAGAAGACATGGGCCAATGTAATTGCTTAGCTTTTTTGTTGCTGTTCCAAAAGACTATTTTGAGCATTGAAATCCTGCATTTAATATTAATATGAACTTCCTCTGTCTCCTATTTGAGCACATCTTTCTTTAAAAGTGGACAATGAAATGTCACATGAATGCCTTGGAGGCATCCATTTCTTATGGCATCAGCAGCCAGCTCTCATCTTCTGTTTGAAAATTATAAAAGCAGATTAATATCAACATAATAATTAAATACACACAGCTGCTCACAGCTACCATTTCCACACGGCTTCTGAAAAACACAGGTCCAAACCTGATTGAGTGTGAAAAATATTTTAAGTGGGTTTCAGTTAAATATAACTAACTTAGGCACTTCAGTTCAGCGAATTTAAATTTTTAGCAATTACCATTATATTATAGAAAAGGCAATTATGTAGAAGTGATTTGAATAAAATCATGCTTACGGTAATATATACACCAGATAGCTCACGAGTAACTTTCGACTAAACGTGTAAAATTCTGCTCCTAAAGTTCTCCAGTTGATTTATTTAAAACAGAGACAACAGAACATCCTGAGAGCAGTGGCTGATTGCTGATTTTGTCATTAACAGACCTGACCTATTGACTAGTTTGGACAAATAATTCTGTTCTTCTGAGGCACAAAAGGATTAAGGAAGAGCATGTCAGGAGTTGGTTATCTTGTTTTGGACCTGATAATGATTCAGCAGCTGTTTGTTGCTCTGATAGAAGCCAGGGGACTAGTAACAATGTTTCAATACTTCGGCATTATCCTTAGATAATTCTCTGTTGGCACAAACAGAGCATCATAACTAACAATCTTAAGCTGCTTTGCATTTTTTTTACAATTAAATGCGCAAACATCTTCTCCTCACACATACAAAGTGTTCTTACTTTGGGATGCTTGTATCTGGTCATTAAAGAAGATTTTAGAAGTAACATAAGGAACATGCTACTTAGTTCAAAACATGCAGAAAATATACTTCTTGTACACATAAGAGAACAGTAACAATGTTGCAAGAATTATGGCGAATCAAAATTTGCATGTGTACATGTGTAACAAGCAGTAAGTATATGATGTTAGGACCGATCGGAAGGGAGTACGTTTTGGTTTAAAGCAGTGGGCATCAGAGTGCAATACAATAAAACCAGAGCATGAGGGAATGGGTAGACAGTATTTGTAAAAGGTTAATTTTTACATGTACCAAAAAGGTACAATTAGACAAATTAAAAGCGATATTTGTGTTGCAAATCTTAAGAACTGTCTTGTATCTGTTAGTTCTCAGGGGTTTGGCTGTTTGAATTTTATCAAGTGACAAACACAGTCTGAAATTTGAAGTTTATGAAGTGCAGCTTCCTATTGTTACTGTGTTAATGTGTGTACTGGGACCAAACCACAGCATAAACATCATCTTCAGAGGCATTAACAGCACTGTGGCTGTCATGAGTTATGTTTACTGCAGTTGGACACAGTAGGCAACAGCCACTGAATGCTGTGATGGTTTGCTGTCTAAGTGTCTTCATAAAATCATGATAATAGTTGAACCATAAAACCTTTATATAACCACAACACAATGCCCAAAACCGTAAATGTGCAAAGTTACAATAGAGAAAATGGCTTCCAGACTAAACTGAACCAACACATAATGGGAGCCTGTAGGAATGATTACTTTAAAGGTTTGACTTACCAGATGCAGTTTACCATAATGTAGTTCATGCATCATGTTCTTTCTTTTAGGTAATTATAAACTGACAAATCAATTAAAATAATTATTCATTTCACTATTTCACATTATAACCTGAAATTAACTTGAACTAGTTTTCAATGAACATTTGATTCAACTGTGTTCTGGATTTGCCACCAGTGATCACTTCCACTGCAAATGACTCATTTCATTAGTATTTGGCTTGATTTATTGTGAGGTCTCATTGAGGACTGTCTCAGGTTCAATTTGTGGTCTAATAGCTATTTCAGTCCTAATAATACAGAGATCGTGCAATTAATCGTAGAATCCTGATCTAAGGAGGGGAAGGTAATACTCAGGTTCAAAATTCCTCCTTCTGTTCATTTTACCAGGAATTTCTAGGAATATTCCTCTTTTCTAAACAGGTGGTGAAGATTGTGAAGCAGTAGTATCCTCTCCATGGTTACCTAGAGAGCTGACACTTGGGGCAGAATGTTTTAAGGCCTGAACAATCTGGGCAAGAATGAGAAATCTCAGAGAATCGTTTGAGAAGTTATTCTTGATATCGAGAGCCAGTAGGTGCATTTTCCAATAGTTTCAAGATGAGTGTCTTGCGAGGGAGTAGCACAGGTTTTATTATTTGTTACCAGCCTTATTAACTGCAGATCCCACCTTGTAAATATGTAGCTTCCTGTCCTACCATCTGTGATGATGGAACTAGACATTGATAGTCCTGAGGAGAAAGTGAGCTGCAAATGCTGGAGATCAGAGTCGAGAGTATGTTGCTGGAAAAGCACAGCAGGTTAGGCAGCATCCGAACAGCAGAAGAATCAACATTTCGGGCTGGAGCCCTTCATCAGGAATGAGGCTAGGAGCTTCGAGGGTGGAGAGAGAAATGGGAGGGGGTGGGGCTGGGGAGAAGGTAGCTATCAGTGCAATAGGTGGATGGAGGTGGGTTAAAAGATGATAGGTTGGAGAGAAGAGTGGAGCAGATAGGTGGGAAGGAAGATTGACAGGCGGGACAGGTCATGAGGACTCTCCTGACGTGAGAGTCAGAGCACGTAACTGGTGACTCTGAGCTGACCATTTCCTCCTCTAGACTGCCACCTTGCACAGTCAGCGCCAACATCTCAGGTGCACTCCATGGGCAGTGGTCGCATACACCCACCTCCATGGATGCTGCCATCTGACAAGTGCCGGACTCCCCATGTCATCATCGACCATTTCTGATCCACTTACAGTATGCTGTGCCACACTGGATTTCAGGGCCCACCGATAGCGAGCATTACAATGCCTCTGCACAGACACTTTGTGTGCAGCAACAGGCACCCAGCTCGTGGAATGGACCAGGGTTGCTCACTTGCTCAGTGAGCGCTCACTCCCTTTGAGCTGACCTGGATACTCACAGCATCCCTACATTGCTTGCCTTGCCTGAGCTTTTTGTGATGTGCCCCCTCAGTCAGAGCTACCAGGCTCACAATACTTCTGCTTTCAAACAGGTACAAAACCCAGGAAGCTTGGGAGGTCATGGATGTCAACAGTCATCAGTCAAGATAAGGGAGACACCCTTAATCGGAGGGCGCTGTCTCAGGCAGTAAAGGGCAGCCACTAATATCAGTCCAGAGGTGTAGATCCATTCAGTCAGCCATTCTGGGCCGTCAGGTCAGGATCGTCCCCTTGTAAAGGGCAAGAAGCTGAATATTGGACAACCCATCAGCCACTTTGGTTCTTTCTACCCTATTGTGAACTGTTTTCTCATGGAATAACGGCAAGGAAAGTATGAAGGAGATAGAAGTGGGTGGCACAGTTGTTGGTTCTACTGCAGGAAAGGTGGTGAGGTGTTCTAAAGAATTTCTAAGGGAGCGATTAGGTAGCATAGAAGTCATGCTGAGTTAACAATGTGGAAGGAAGCTGCTGAATGCAATAGTGAGAGGGTAAAGCATGAGCCTTGTTGGGAGGTGGGTGCAGTAGCAGAGAGAGAGTGAGTGTGAAATATCAGAGAGGAGGTGGTGGCTCTTACCCTAACAGATCAATGAAGGTCGTTCTGCCTAGAGCGTTGGGTACTGACTCCAATGGCAACTTTGGACGATGGCTTCCTCATCTGCACTGCCCCATCCACCAGGACTTCCAGGTCCCTGTCCGCAAACTGGGGTGCCCTGCCATGTCAGAGGCAAATGTTGGGAACCATGTGGCACAGCACCAGTCTGATGGTGCGTGTCTGGATGCGCAGTCACAAAGTAAAGATGGTGCCACTGACAGAGATGGCACTCAGTTCTGGAATACTCGCCAAGGCAATGCTGAGTTCTTCTGGCGAAGGTGAGTTTGGTAAGAATAGCACAAGGAAACACAGCAGGCCTCGTGGAGAGAATCACTCCATGAAACTCAACCAAACTGACAATTAGCCAAAAAAAAATTCCAACTTTGGTGTCTACTCTTAAACACCTATGGCCACAATGCAGCCGGTACTCATGACAGTATACCCCTGAATAGCTCACCTCAGTAAAGGGAGGCAGCCAAAGACTGAAACAAAGATGGAATAAAGTATTCAACATTCATCAAAGCTGTCAAAAGATAATTCTGTGGTATGTAATCACTTATAAAACGTCTTTGTTAGTGAAAGAGATTGACAATCATTTTGAAAAAGGGTGCAGCTCTCATTTTGACCAATTGTTTGGAGAGAGCTCTCATGGAGTTCTTTCTGTTGTAACTGTCCAAAGGTTGTCAGTCAAATTCCAGTTAGGTTTTGGCAGCTCAGAAAATACACCACCAGCTAGGAAGCCTGAGGGAACAATAAAATTTACAGAGCAAAATAAGATAATGCAAATGCAAATGATCCTGGGTCATGCTGAACAAAAACTGATCATGCCATTAACCTAGTGTAAAACCTATCACTGAGTACTTAGATTTGTTTTAGTAATTCACTAGCATGTATTTGCTGAACGAAAAATCAAACATACTCAATCACAACCAACATTGCTGGACACAGTTTGATGCTGGAGCATAATACTTTTCGAGTGATGTAAAGATCATTAAATGTTCAGTTGGTGTTTTAACTTTCCATATTACATTTACAATCCCTTTAAGAAACTCAAAAGGAATCAACAGATTACTTCATTTAATAAGTGCTGCGGTTAATTTGGATGGTTGTTTTTTTTTTAAAAACTGCCCTGGAGCACAGCTCCTTTGATACCCATTCCCCACATTTCCAATCACTCTCCTTTCATCTGTTCTACTCCAGCAGGGTGGCCTTCATAAAAAAGAAATACTTTGATTCCTGGAAGTGAGAAAGTTTACATGCTTGGAAAGGTCAAAATAACTTTTATTGACCCACTAAGCCAGCTTAAAGTATTTGCTGACAATAATAGAATTTGGCATTCTAGAAAACCTCTACAAAATAGGCTTCACTGTAAAAACAAGGTTATTTTGGTTCATTCTCCCATATTTGTAACACTCCTCAAATTAAAATGTGATAGAAGTGGTTTGAGCATTAAACGCATTTTCATGATAAATATTTGGTAGAGAGACGTGAAATGTGCTTGGCCATTTGTTTTAAAAACACAGAAACATAGAAACTAAAAGTAGGAGGAGGAGCCGACCTTTTGCCCCTTTAATGGGCGGCACAGTGGCTCAGTGGTTAGCACTGCTGCCTCACAGCACCAGGGTCCCAGGTTCGATTCAAGCCTCGGGCGACTGTCTGTGTGGAGTTTGCACATTCTCCCCGTGTCTGCGTGGGTTTCCTCCCACAGTCCAAAGATGTGCAGGTCAGGTGAATTGGCCATGCTAAATTGCCCATAGTGTTAGGTGCATTAGTCAGAGGGAAATGGATCTGGGTGGGTTACTCTTCGAAGGGTCGGTGTGGACTGGTTGGGCCGAAGGGCCTATTTCCATACTGTAGGGAATCTAATAAAAAAAACCTGCTCCGCCATTCAATATGATTATGGCTCAACCTCTATCTCAATGCCACATTTCCACTTCCCATCCCATGCTCCTTGATGCCTTTAAAGTCTAAAAATGTGTCTACCTCTGCCTTGTCACTTGGCTTCCACAGCCTTCCATTGGTAGAAAATTCTGTGGGCTCACTACCCTTTGACTGAAGAAATTTTTCTTAATCTCAAAAGCAAATAGTCAGTCAGCACAAAGCATTACTGCCCTGCCTTTAACATGAAGCACATATTTTATTAGCTTCAGTGTGTCTGTCTGTAAAACCTCCCTGAATAACTCCTCGAGGACAGGTCATAGCTTCAGCTCCTTTTAATAATGCTTGCTGTTTTGGTTGTCAACATTTTTGGTTTTGAAATCTCATTTGTGTAAATTTTCATATCTGAAAATAAGAAGATGTACTTAGCCAATTAGATTATTAAGAAATCTAGATGGCATTATGAAGAAATTGCAACTCTTATTTATGGACATCAACTGGATGCTGAGGTAAATAGATAATTGGATTCCGTCATATCCATGCAAAGTATATTTTCAAATGGAGGGGCAGTGGTGTGTTGGTAAAGTCTTTGGGCTAGTAATTCGAACATCAAACAATGTTCTGGGGACATGGGTTCCATTCCCACCATGGCAATTGGTAAATTTGAATTCAATTTTTAAAAAAAACTGGAATCAATAGCTAGGCAGTTGTCATCAAAACCCTATCTGGTTCACTAATGTCCTTTAAGAAAGGAATCCTACCATCCTTACCTGGTTTGACCTACATGTGACTCCATGCATACAACAACATGGATGACTCTCAACTCCTTCCAGGGCAATAAATGAGCTGGTGACACCTGCATCCCATGGACAAATAACAAACAATTCAGGAATGAAGGCAAATTCGAGATAAACTCCAGGAGGTACAGATCGTTCTGCTATAACATCCATTTCTTTAATGCAAATTTGCTATAATGTGATGGCTGAACTGGGGACACAGCTTCTATAGCTTTTAAAGCATGTATTGGTTATAACATGATTCCAGCCCCATCAGTCGAAAGGGTGCTGCTATTATGCAATTTTCTTATAACATGGGATTGCATGAGAATGGAGCTACCGAATTATAGCAGAACTGACTGTGATATTTATCTTATTGTCTAAGGTGATCACCGAACTGATGAGGCTGTAGATTGCAACTTAACTGGCAATGAGGCTTGCAAACACATATGAGAACCTCATAATTCTTGAGATGGCAACAACGTAGGAACTTGGTCAAGCTACAATGCAGGATGAGATGCATACTAAATAGTTGCAGCATACTGTAGACAAAACTAAGTAATGTCACAACTAATGGATTGGACCAAGTTACTGCTGACAGTGAGAAATTAAATAAACAACAGGAGGAAAAACACTAATGGATGAGGGAGTGTAGCACAATCAGTGCAAAAGATACGCTGCGAATTGTGCTGTAAATAATTCATCTGCTGAATCCTCAAAACCTGTCCATCAACTCCCCAGCACGAGTCAGGATTGTGATGGAATTCTCTCCACTTGCCTTGGGTAAGTGCAGCTCCAACATCACGACACTATCCATGAAAAAGTAGCTCACTGACTGCTACTCCATCAGACGCCATAAGCAATCATGGTGGAGGATTGTGTGCCAGCTAGAAGGTGCAACGCAGCAACTGGATGATGTTCATTCACTGTCCTTCCCAACTGCACAACTCTCATACCCTTGGAATCATGGACAGAAGGTACATGGGAGCAGCTCCTCCAAGTCAACCTCCCAAATCACACACCATCCTTCCTTGACTCTTTATTGCTGTTTCTTCACCGTTGCTGGAATAAAATCTTGGAACTGCCTTCCTGATACTCACTTCAAGTATACCTACACCATGTGGTCTGTGGAGGTTCAAGAAAATGTACGACCTTCTCAGTTAGGAATTTGTAATAAATGCTGTACATAATAACCTGTGATTTTTTTTTATAAAAAGTGTAAACTCATCCCCAAGCAGATATTTCATAACCTGTTTCCAATACTGGGTTCTCACATTTTCTCTTCTGTCATGTTTGTAGCAGAGATTTTCACACAATAATACAGGTATACTGTTTTAAGTTTTCTCAATAAAATAATCCCAGGGCAGAGCATGACTTTGGAACAAGCAACTCATTTTGGGACCATAACCATTAGCAAGTACCAGTGTGATCAGCTTTATACTCATTCATTTTTTTATTGTATAATTTTATAAGCTAGAAATCGGTGTTGGGAGCTGTAATTAGTATTATGAGGGGTGAGTGCATTACATTCATTAGGACATGCAGCAAGCTGGGATGGTTTCTCAGTCTTTGACTGTATTAGACTACAGCATGATCAGAATATGATTTGATTGATTTCATTGGCTCTGCCAGGCAGTCGGGCAATTAAAATAGCATTACAGCACCTCTGACCTTATTTGCAATGTCCTTCAACTCTCTGTTAATTTTGATTGTGTTCTTGAAATTGGCAAAAGCCTCAGTAGCCCATTCAACCAGAGCCCTGCAAAGACAATGACATCGTGATGTAAATTTAAATTACAAATATGTGGAGTTTCTGCTTAGCAAATTTATTGGTAAAAACAAACTTTATCACTGAAGTTTGAGAGGGGGCGGGGAATTGTTAATACTTCTTTTGACTTGACACAACTGGATTTTGGGGATGTTTGACTCACAGTAGCTGCCCTCAGGATTGCCTTCCTGTCCTCTTAATTTACCTGAATCAGTTAGACGTCTTTGTGAATTTCCAGATCTCAAGCCTCTCTGATACGTAAGCTGCTTCAAATTTTTAAGCAACTTCCTGACATGATGTTAACTCAGTCAAATAAATGGTCAGGTCTTGAAGCACTTAACAGTTGGCAGTGGGTGAGGATTTCAATTGTTCTAAAATGACTCAAATAGAATATTATGTAGATTTTACAAGCACTCTCTTTAGTCAAACCAAGGTCTAAATGTCAATTATTAGAACATAATGTTTAATTAAGTGTGCAGGAGGACTTGCCAGGAACAGCACCAGGCATATCTAAAAACGAGGTGTCAAGCTGGTGAAGTTATCAAAAAAGACTATTCGTGTGTCAAACAGCACAAACAGCAAGTACGCATCTGTAAGCAATCAGGTCCTGGACCTTCGCGTGGCTTGCCACTTCAACACACAATCCTGCTCCCATGTCCACATGTCTATTGTTGGCCTGCTGTAATGTTCCAGTGAAGCTCAACACAAACTGGAGGAACAGTATCTCATCTTCCGACTAGGCACATTACAGCCTGCCGGTCTCAACATTGAATTCAACAACTTCAGGTGATTATCCCATCTCGACCCCTCTGTTTTCATTCTGCTCTGTAATTTTATGTTATTTATCTTTT
>NC_057739.1:25268525-25269775 GCF_004010195.1 Chiloscyllium plagiosum
GACTTTGCCTATTTATCCTATCCATGCCCCTCATAATTTTGTAAACCTCTATAAGGTCACCCCTCAGCCTCCGACGCTCCAGGGAAAACAGCCCCTGCCTGTTCAGCCTCTCCCTGTAGCTCAGATCCTCCAACCCTGGCAACATCCTTGTAAATCTTTTCTGAACTCTTTCAAGTTTCACAACATCTTTCCGATAGGAAGGAGACCAGAATTGCGCGCAATATTTCAGTAGTGGCCTAACCAATGTCCTGTACAGCTTCAACATGACGTCCCAACTCCTGTACTCAATAGCTGAAAATGTGTTGCTGGAAAAGCGCAGCAGGTCAGGCAGCATCCAGGGAACAGGAGAATCGACGTTTCAGTCTTATGCCCGAAAAATCGATTCTCCTGTTCCCTGGGTGCTGCCTGACCTGCTGTGCTTTTCCAGCAACACATTTTCAGCTCTGATCTCCAGCATCTGCAGACCTCACTTTCTCCTCCTGTACTTAATACTCTGACCAATAAAGGAAAGCATACCAAACGCCTTCTTCACTATCCTATCTCCCTGCGACTCCACTTTCAAGGAGCTATGAACCTGCACTTCAAGGTCTCTTTTTTTAGATTAGATTAGATTAGATTAGATTAGATTAGATTAGATTACATTACATTACAGTGTGGAAACAGGCCCTTCGGCCCAACAAGTCCACACCGACCCGCCGAAGCGCAACCCACCCATACCCCTACATTTACCCCTACCGAATGGGCAATTTAGCATGGCCAATTCACCTAACCTGCACATCTTTGGACTATGGGAGGAAACCAGAGCACCCGGAGGAAACCCACGCAGACATGGGGAGAACGTGCAAACTCCACAGTCAGTCACCTGAGGCAGAAATTGAACACGGGTCTCTGACGCTGTGAGGCAGCAGTGCTAACCACTGTGCCACCATGCCGCCCACTTTGTTCAGCAACACTCCCTAGGACCTTACCGTTAAGTGTATAAGTCCTGCTAAGATTTGCTTTCCCAAAACGCAGCATCTCGCATTTATCGGAATTAAACTCCATCTGCCACTTCTCAGCCCATCTGGTCAAGATCCTGTTGTAATCTGAGGTAACCCTCTTCGCTGTCCACTACACCTCCAATTTGGTGTCATCTGCAAACTTACTAACTGTACCTCTTATGCTCGCATCCAAATCATTTATGTAAATGACAAAAAGTAGAGGGCCCAGCACCGATCCTTGTGGCACTCCACTGGTCACAGGCCTCCAGT
>NC_057739.1:25270476-25312274 GCF_004010195.1 Chiloscyllium plagiosum
ATATGCTTCCTTCTTTTTCTTAACCAAACCCTCAATTTCTTTAGTCATCCAGCATTCCCTATATCTACCAGCCTTCCCTTTCACCCTGACAGGAATATACTTTCTCTGGATTCTTGTTATCTCATTTCTGAAGGCTTCCCATTTTCCAGCTGTTCCCTTTACCTGCGAACATCTGCCTCCAATCAGCTTTTGAAAGTTCTTGCCTAATACCGTCAAAATTGGCCTTTCTCCAATTTAGAACTTCAACTTTTAGATCTTGTCTATCCTTTTCCATCACTATTTTAAAACAAATAGAATTATGGTCACTGGCCCCAAAGTGCTCCCCCACTGATACCTCAGTCACCTGCCCTGCCTTATTTCCCAAGAGCAGGTCAAGTTTTGCTCCTTCTGTAGTCGGTACATCCAAATACTGAATCAGATAAAATTCAATCATGAATCGTAGTGGACAGTTAAGCAACTCACTGGAGGAGGTGGCTCCACAAAAATCCCCATGTTCAATGATGGAACAGTCCAACACGTGAGTACAAAGGATAAGGCTGAAGCATTTGCAGCCATATTCAGCCAGAAGTACTGAGTGGATGATCTAATGCAGCCTCCTCCTGTGGTCCCTAGCATTACAGACACCAGTCTTTAGCCAATTCAATCCATTCCATGTAATATCAAGAAATTGTTGGAGACACTGGATACTGCAACGGCTACAGGCTCTGACAACATTCTGGCAATGGTACTGAAGACTTATTCTCCAGAACTAGTCAAGCATTTCCAGTACAGTTACAAAACTTGCATCTACCCAACAATATGGAAAATTGCCCAGGTATGTCCTGAACAGAAAAAACAGGACATATCCAACCTTGCCAATTACCGACCCATCAGCCTATTCTCGAAAATCAGTAAGGTGTTAAAAGGTGTCATCAATTGTGCTATCATGCAGCATCTGCTCAGCAATAACCTGCTCAGTGACGTCCAATTTAGGATATACCAGGGCTACTCAGCTCCTGACCTCATTACAGCCTTGGCTCAAACATGGAAAAGAGTTGAATTCCAGGGGTGAGACGAGAGAGACAGTCCTTGACACAAGGTCACATTTGACTGAGCTGGGGTCAAGGAGCCCTAGCAAAACTGAAATCAATGGGTATCAGAGGCAAACTCTCCGTCAGTCCTCTCAGCTCCAGAACATCTCTACATAAGTTCCTCAGGATAGTGTCCTGGGTCCAACCATCAATAACCTTCCCTCCATCATAAGGTCAGAAGTGAGGATGTTTGCCGATGACAATAACCAGGCTTGGGCTGACAACATTCGCACCATACAAATACAGGCAATGACCATCTCGGATAAACGTCAATCTGATCACCACCCCTTATCATTCAATAGTGTTACCATCACTGAATCTCATTATCAACATCCTGGGGGTTACCATTGACCAGAAATGCATGTGGACGAACTATATAAACACTCAAGAGCAGGTCAGAGGCTAGGAATACTGTGGTGAATAACTCACCTCTGGCTTCCCAGAGCCTTTCCACTGTTTACAAGACACAAATCAGGAGTGTAATGGAAAATTTTCCATTTACCTGAATGAATGCAGCTCCAACAATGCTCAAGAAGCTTGACACCATCCAGGACAAAGCAGCTTGAATGGCATTACATCCACAAGCATTTACTTGCTCCACCAATAACGCTCATTGACAGCCGTGTGTACTATCTCCATGATGTACTGCAGGAATTCACCAAAGATCCTTAAACACCACCTTCAAACCCACAACTACATCTATCTAAAAGGATAAGGGCAGCAGATATAAATGGAAACACCACCTCCTTCAAGATGCCCTCCAAGCCACTTACCACTCTGACTTAGAAATATATCGCCGTTACTTCACAGTCGTTGGGTCAAAATCCTTGAACTCCCTCCTTAACAGAATTGTGGATCAACCTTCAGCATATGGACTGCAGCAGTTCGAGAAGACAGCTTAGCACCATCTTTTCAAGGAGCAACTAAGGACGGACAATACATGGGACCCAGCCAGTGATGCCCATATCCCATGAGTGAATAACAATACAATAAGTTTCTGGTGACACTATTCATTTAATTAATGCAATATCACTAGCAAATGCACTGTCAGATTTGGTTGTTAATGTCAACATAAGTAAACACTGAACCGGCCTAAACCTTTGAACACCACTTCCCCAGGTAATGCATGCATACACATACATGTGATATAAAATATCTATATAAAATACACAGCATTTTGAAAAACAAAATGGTTTTAAGGCTTTGCGCGTAGTGCACAGCTAAATAACATTTGTAATGTGCTTGTCTTTGGTCCTGGAACTGAGTTAATGTCAAATTCCTGCCTAATTTAAAGGGTGTTAATTAATTGAAAATGAATGGGCTGGTGCTTCAGTTAAAACAGCAGAGGATAGAATTTGATAAGAATTCTTTAAAGTTTGCATGATAATATCTCTCAAAATTATTCCCAGACTCTACTGTCATGATCTAGAAAATTTCTTTGCCATCGCTTTGAATTTACTGTCCTTTAAATAGTCCAGGTTACTCGTTGTCGTTTGAGCAGTGTATTTGCTCATTATTCTGGCCATGACCAGATGGAAATCTAGAGGGGGTGGTCTGTCTTTTGTTGAACAAAACATGCAAAATGTTTTTTAAAAAATGCTTGCTACACTTAATACGTAAGTATTACTGCTATAGAATATAGAGAATAAAAGATGATTTTACAAAACTGCACTTCCAGGATTGTGACCTACTGGGAGCACATATCAGAAAATCACACACTGATCACTTTTTTTCATTCATATTACATGGTTTTTTTAAGACAACTCTGAAGCACAACTGAGCTGTATTGCCTATAATGAACAAGTTGTAGATTTCACGACTGTTAGCCAGAAATCCCAAACCAACACTTGGCACATCATTTTGTACACAAAGGTTCAGCTCGCTCTGCATTCATGATGCCTAACATGTTGCTGTACCTTAGTCACGGAGGACTGTACTTTTACAGAAAGTTCACGAAAAGGCAAGCTCATGAAAGGAGAGCGCATTCTATTGATGTGCACAATATGCATTACAATAGAGTGAAGCCCACCATTCTCATTCATGTGTGGAGTGCAATTTTACAATAGCACAACAGGGGATTCAGTGTACATTCTCTGGATACAGCTAACGACGGGTAACAGTTTTAAAGCATATTGTATGCTAAAAAATGGCCACATAAATGCACAAAATAAATGCGGATTTTGAATTATGTAAGATATAGTCCAACTTAGTTTTGTTATTTGCACATGAATTTGAGATCAACTTTCTTTTTGTCATAAATTATTAAATATTGTTAAGTGGGGGCTATGATATATTGCATTTATTACAATTTTGTGCTGTATTACCAGGAATTGGGAATAATACTTGTGACTGTCAATCTGGTATAACTGTGCATACATTTACAAATGTAGCTTATTCAATATGCACTAATGCTTCCAGAAGGAATAGTTTGAATTTCACTTACTATGCACTCTTCCAAAACTAAAGAACAGTACATTTTTCTGTAAATAACTTTGTTTAAAATTAAACACTTTTGTGTATAGAGTGAATCCCCAGCTATTTTGCAAATTGTTATTTACAACTTTAGCTCTATTCCATAGAGAAATTCAAACTCTATAGGTTAAGGAGTTAATTACCTTTATTTAACTACCATTGTGAGGTCAGAGAGAATTCATTTGCAATTTGTGAAATGTATCCAGCTTAATATTCAGAAAGTGCAATGGTTTAGCTCATGTATTTGACTAACGTGGCCTGGTTGTACTGTGTGCATGAGTTATTGTCTAGCTTAACTAGTTTAGATTCAGAGACTCTATTTGTAAACCACTGATACTGTAGATTGTATCTCCCCTGTGGTTATGGACTGTTTTTTGCCATTGTGCGATATAACTGCAAGGTTAATTATGGCCCCTTGCCCTGATGCCTCATCCATCTTCCTTTTCCCAGGAATGTGTAAGTGGAATACATTTTAAATGATTTCAAAGACTATGACCATCCTTTGTTGAAATGCCAGGAGGTATGTTTGATGCAAAGTGAAATGTTAAAATAGTCTGTGTCTCCCAAAGGTATTCTATATATTGATCCAGACAGAAATAAATAGCAATTGTGGTCATTGAATGTGAATGTTGACAGTAAGACTAGCTTCTACATTCATGCCAATGTGCTGGAGGAGGTAAAAATCTGCACAGGCATCGGAATCATTGTGAGTTCATTGCTGCTCCAAATTGAAATTGCATAACTTTTATTGAGAGATTACAGCACTATCAAGATAAATATTTCCCAATATTCTGCCCTGCACCATATAAATGCAGGATTTATACTGAAATTGTGGGCTGGACTTTCAGAGAGACTCTGGGAGGGGTGAACTGTGTGACATTCAGAGCTGGATTCTGAGGGACACAACACCCAAGCCTGTACCCACTGATTTTTAGCAGTGGCCTTGAAGATTGTGAACTAGTTCAGTTTGCAAGCCCATATTCTGCGACTCCCGACTTGACCAGCTAAATAATGGTGATAGAAATCGCTGGAATTTTAAAGGGATTGGACTAGCTTTTCCAAGTATCATTGTTCATGGCATCTCAGAGGTTGTCTGGATGAGGGAACTCTTTGGAAGGCAAGGTCTTAATGTCTTACACATGCATCACAGTACATCTCCACTTCCTCCAAAATCCCACCCCACCGCCCCCCCGTCCATGGTCTCTCATACCTTCCACGCCAATTAATGTAGATAAGCTGTTCAGCCACTGTAGAGAACCAAAAAAACTATACAGCAACAATAAAACATCTGTAAAAAAACTTTGATAAAAAGTAATTCATTCACACCTTTCCACAGCTTTAAAACAAAACTCTTGTTAATATAGCCCAATAAAGATATCCAACATCTAGACCCTTTGAAGTATCAAAACAGAAATTGCTGAACACTTGAAATCTCTTCAGCTTGGGGTAACTAAACATTGTGCAACTGACAGTGTTACGGTAGAGAGTTGAATCTATCAATCAAGCAATGCTTTTCCTTCAGTTTAGCTGATTCAGTTGTTTAATGGATATGTGGACTTTCAACAAAGCATGCATAATTTATTAACCATTAAATGATTGAAACAACTAAAGCCCTGTGGTTTGGCAGGCAAGTATAGCTCTGCACGGAGAATAAGACCATAAGGTATAGGAGCAGATGTTGGACTTCATAGAATCCCTACAGTGCAGGAAGAGGCCATTCAGTCCATTGAGTCTATACTGACCCTCTGAAGAACATCTCACCAAGATCCAGTGCCCCTTCCTTATGCCCTTAACCTCACATTAACCATGGCTATTCCACCTAGCCTGCACATCCCTGGACTCTGTCGGACAATTTAATATGTCATGTTGAGGCTGTACAGGACATTGACAAGGCCTTTTCTGGATTACTGTGTGGAGTTCTGGTCACCATGGTAGGAAGGATATTATTAAACTGGAGAGGATTCAGAAAAGGTTTACCAGGATATTGCTGGGAATTGAGGGTTTGAGATATAAAAATAGTTGGGAAAGGCATAGGTGGTTTAGTGGCGACATCATTGAGGTTTATAAGATCATGAGGGGCATAGATAAAGTGATTGACAAGGGTCTTTTCCCTAGGGTGGGGGGAGTTCAAAACTAGTGGCCATATTTTTTAACGGTGAGAGAAAAATGATTTTAAAAGGATATGAAAGGCAATTTTTTTTTACACAGAGTGGTTCATGTGTGGAATGAATTGCCAGAGAATGTGGTGGAGGTTGGTACAGTGACAACATTTAAAAGACATTTGGATTAGTTCATGAATAGGAAACATTTGGAAGGGTATGGGCACAGGCAGATAGGACTGGTTAAGTTTGGGAACATGATCAGTGTGGACTGGTTGGACCAAAAAGTCTGTTTCCATGTTATATGACTCTATGCAGCATCCACCTAATCTGCATAACTTTGGACTGTGTGAGGAAATCGGAGCACCCAGAGGAAACCGATGCAGACACGGGGAGAACATCCAAACTCCAGCCCGTCAAGTCTGCGCAACCAATCATGAGATTGTGGCTGATTTGAAAACCCTCAACTCAACCATCTTGTCTTTTCCCCATAGCTCTCAGTTCCCTTATTAATTAAAAATGTCTACCTCGGTCTTGAATAAACTTTATGATCCAGCCGTGATAGCACTCTTTGGTAAAGAATTCCATGGATTGAGTTCCCTTGGAGAGAAGGAATTCCTCCTCAGCTCTGTCTTAAATGTGTGACCCCTTACGCTGAGATGATGCCCTCTGGACCTACAAGGGGAAACAACCTCTCCACATCTTTATGCCAAGATTAGTTGTTACAGAATTAATAAATCTGACCTGCAATATTACATGATTAACACAAGCAACTGGAGATTAATTTCATCTGAATATATTGATAAGATATTATCTTTTTTTAAAATTATACAGGTAATTTATGTTCTCCAGACCTCGGCCAGTGCTCATCACAACCCTGCCAGAATGATGGAATTTGTGTTGAAGGACTAAATGACTACACCTGTCAGTGTCAACAGGATCCTGTGATGTACACGGGGAAGAATTGTGAAATACAGTTTGATGCCTGTTATCTTAACCTATGCATGAATAACGGCACCTGCCAGAGTATACCAGGAAGCCTGCAGTACAACTGCACCTGCTTACCTGGGTTTGAAGGTACTCAGTGCAACATTAATATAAATGAATGTGAGAGCAATCCTTGTCAGGGTGTTCATGTTGACTGCGTAGATAAAATGAATGGATACAGTTGTCTGTGTTCTCCGGGATACGAAGGGGAAAACTGCACAACAGAAATCAATGAATGCCTTGCAAACTCCTGTAAGAATAATGGAACATGCTTGGATGGAATTGGGAATTATACCTGTGATTGTCAACCTGGTTACACAGGGGTTAACTGTGAAACCGATATTGACGACTGTGCATCAAATCCTTGTTTAAATGGAGCTCTATGTCTTGAAGGTATAAATGAATATAAATGCTTCTGTGTCCCCGGATACCAAGGTCCAAATTGTGAAATTGACATCAATGAATGTGCATCCAGACCATGCAAAAATGGGGCAAAATGCATCCATGATGTGGATCGATACTTGTGTGTCTGTCCTCCTGGCTACAAAGGTAATTTATGTCTGTTCTGTAGCATGTAAAAAAGTTAAACAAACGAGTTATACTGAAACTTAGCTATGCTTCTTACAGACACATTTTGTAGAATAGTTATGTCAAAACTGTGTACATTAATTGCAGTTGGACTAATACTTTAGGAAGTTGTGTTCGTGTCCAATGTTAATATTTACTTTGGAGAAATAGAGATGTGGCTTCGATCTGACCTTTAATATCTTGTAATAATGGTTCTAATCTAGGATTCAGTAGTTACTGTCCCTTTTGCACACAAATTTAAATTTTTTAAAATACCACCGAAATTTTCACTACCGCATTGAAGTAGCCTCGAAAGAATCTTTTGTTTAGAACAATTTGTTCAGTAATACTGGCCCAAAGTGGTGAATAAAATCTCCCTAGTTTGACATCATCCTTATTGGTTACACATACTGGTAATCATCAAAACAGATTACAAAGCCAATTGAAATCATTCTCATAATTTTTATCATGATAGTCTGTAGCTAGCCAGTAACAGTTGACAATAAGTAACTCACCAATTTCTCATACATGGGCACTTCATCTTTGGTCTCTGTTATGCTGAGAAATCTCATTAATCTCTAGGATCAAAACTCTGATCCAGAAGGAAGAATAAATGAAAGCTCAAATAGCATGCTTTATCAAAGTTATGCAACCAACAGATCAGGTCAACCCTGTGCCACAACTCGTCATGAGCAATGGTGGACAATAAAACAACTAGGGAACACCTGCACCCACCTAACTGCCCTGTGGCTGAACTCTTCAATTCCCCCTCCCACTCCGTCAAGGACATGCAGGTCCTGGGCCTCCTCCACTGCCAAACCATTACCACCCAATGCCTGGAGGAGGAATGCCTCATATTCAGCCTTGGGACCCTGCAACCACACAATATGGATTTCAACAGCTTTCTCATTTCCCCTCCCCCCACATTATCCCAGTCCCAAGCCTCCAACTTCTTGACTCTGATCTCCAGCATCTGCGGTCCTCATTTTCTCCAAACTAAGGAGAGGAGGCAGCTCTATAAATATTCTTAGTGGCTACAATGGTAGAGCCCAGTATGTCAGCACAAGTGATAAGAATGAAGTGTTGGCAAGTCTCTTCAGGAAGAGCTGCCAAGAGGAGATCTCCAGCATTATAGATGTCTGTCTTCAGACAATTCAATTAATGCCATGTGACATCAGGAGCAGCCGAACATATTGAGTACAGAAAAAGCTATTTGGGCCCTGACAATATCCCAGCTGTAACACGAAAGACAGTAGTATTCAAATTTCTCCAGCCATTCTCAATCATCAGTAAAGTGAAGGTACCCTCAACAGTGCACTTATTCAGTAATAACCTGCTTACTAATGCTCGGTTTAGACTTCATCAGCACTACCCAGCTCCACACCTCATTATAGCCCAGTTTCAAATACGGACAAAAGAGGTGAGATCAGTATGACTGTCTTCGAAATGAATGTGGCATTGAGGGGTTCAACTGAAACTATTGCTGGTGGAAATCAAGGAAAAATTTCCAATGCCTAGACAAAAGGGAAGCAAATTACATTTTTTGGAAGCCATTTATTTTCATCTGAGGACACTACTTCAGAGCATCTTCAGGATATTGTCCTGGGCCTCTTCTTTTCCAGTTGAATGTTGTCCTCTCCATCATCAGCTCGGAGATGGGGATGCTAAATGATGATTACAGTGTTCAGATCCATTCATAATGCATAGATCATGAAGGAGCCCATACCAAACAGCAACAACTGGAGAACATTCAAGACTAACAAATAACATTCAACACACAAGTGCCAGGCAATGACCATCATCACCAAGAAAGAATCTGACCATCTCTCCTGTACAAACAACAAGATTACCGTCACTGAATTTTCACTATTAGCATGCCCTCAATCATAAAACTAACTGGATCCCAGCTGAATAATTACAGTGGTCATAAGTGCAGATCAGTGGCTGGTAATTCTACAGTGAGTAACTCACCTGTTGTTTCACCGAAGCCTGTCTACCATCTACAGGGCATAAGTAAGCCATGTAATGGGATGTATGCAGCTCCAACAACATTCAAGACGCTCAACACCGTCCAAAATAAAACAAGCTACTTGAATGGCAGTCATCCATTTACCATCTCAAATATGCTCTTGTTCCATGTCAGTGCCAGCTGTGTGTATGATCTACAAGATGCAGTAGCAACTAGTCAACATTGCTTTGATAGCATCTTCCAAACTCACAACTTGAAGAATTAAGCAGCAGGTATATGGGAACGCCATCACCTGCAAGTTCTCCTCCAAGTCTCTTGTTATTCTTATGTGGAAATATGCACGAGTTCCTTACTGCTGGGTCAATATTCTGGAACTCCAGTCCTATCAGCACAGTAGGTGTGCAAGTACCACTGAGATCACAGTGGTGTTACCACTGTTTTGTCAAGTATATTTGGAGATATGCAATAAATGCAGGCCTGGCCAGGAGCACCCCCATCACACTGCTGAACAGAAATCACAGAGTTGATTATTTTATACAAACCATGGGGTAAAGACAACATTTTGGGATTTTGTTTCATTTATTTCATAGCTGATATCCACATATTCACTATTCACATATTCACAATTATGATTGCAAGATAAAATTCAATCACTAAAGAAATAAGGGACAAAATACATTCACTGACAGCCTATTTTCCATTTCCTCCTCCCAGAAAGGTTTTCTGAGAACTACGTTTACAAACCTATAAAAAAGGACATCTCTGTCTCATCCAAAGTTTCAATTTAGCCATTGAAAACTATTAATACTCCTATCCATTCTCACAACTCATGCTGCCCATGTGTTTGAATAAACTAATACTTTTCTGAATCAATCTTGTACAATTTGGTTGTTGAGTGACACTGCTACCAGAAGCTAAGTGGTGTAACAGCCTTTCAGAAAATTCAGGAGCACAAATTAGCTCATAAACACTGTCCCACAATTTTACGTCAGTTGATTAATTCATTCCAAATAAATATGAATGAAACTGTTAAAAAATACAAAATAACGTAGAAGCAACAGAATCACAGAATTCTATAGCTCAGAAAGACCATTCAACTCAAGTAGTTCACATCAATCTTCTTTTCCTGCTCTCTGTAATTGTCCTTTTAGAAAAATATCCAATTCCCTTTTAAATCATGTTCGAGTCTCTAACACAACTATCCCTGGCAATAGAGCATTTTTGCTCTTCATTACCCTCTGAGTCCCCAGCTTCCCCTTTGTACTTCGAATGTAATAATGAATTTATGCTCCCTACTCACTTATTCACAACTCGTGGAAAGAATACTACACTAATTATTTTCTCAAAAGCCTTCTTTTTTTAAATTAAGATCAAAATTCTATAACATGAAATTAGGTGCATTGTGGGTGGGACTGGTAGGAAAAACAGTGTAAGTAACTCTAGAAATGTATTATAGATAATCACAGTTTCTTAGATTTTGTCTGAATGTTTTCAGAAATCAAAAAGAAAATACTGGTACATGAAGTAGTATAAGGTAAGGCAACCGCCTTTCTCATCTTCCTTGTGTTCAAATATCTTTGGTACTGACAGTATATCACCTACATAACCACGTCATACAATTCCAAGTGAATTAAAAATGACGACAAACATTGACATCTTGGAGTTGTCTAATGTAAGAATTTGTACTCTTAACCTTTCAAATTGCATTTGAACACAAATAAAATCACATCATCATTCCACAAGCAAAATGGTTCCAGTACATTTCATAAAGTTCTGATGAAGAATTACTGGACGAACCATTAACTTTGCTTTCTTCCCACAGATGCTGCCACACCTGCTGAGTTTCTCCAGCACATTCTGTTTTTGTTTCAGATCTCCAGCATAGAACAGTATAGCAAAGGAACAGGCCCTTTCGCCCACTGTGTCTGTACTGACCATGGTGCTATTCGAAGCTAATTCCTCCTGCCTACACCTCGTCTATATCCCTCTATTCTCTGCCTGTTCATGTATCTGTCCAAATGCCTCTTAAATTTTGCTAAAATATCTGCTTCTACCACCTCCCTGGCAATATATTCCAGGCACCTACAAGCTTCTGTGTAAAAGAAAACCTTTCTCACATTTCTCCTTTAAAGTTCCTCCTCCAGTCCAGGCAACATCCTGATAAGCCTCTTCTCCATTCTCTCCAAAACTTCCATATCTTTCAGAAAGTATGGCAGCCAGAACTGTCGACAATACTCCAAATGTGACCTAATAAAATGTTATACAGTTGCAACATGACTTGCCAACTTTTATACTCAATGCCCTGACCAATGAAAGCAAGCATACTGTATGCCGTCTTTACCACCTTATCCACTTGCATTGCCATTTTCAGGGATCTATGGACTTGCACCTCATGATCTCTCTGTAAATTAATGCTCATGAGAGTCCATCCATTACTGTATACTTTCCTTTTGCATTTGATCTTCCAAAATGCATTACCTCACAATTGTCCAGATTAAATTCCATCTGCCATCTCTCTGCCCAACTTCCTAACTGATCTATATCCTGCTGCATACTTCCTCACTATTCACAACTCCACCAATTTTTGTGCCATTTGCAAAGGTACTAATCAAACCACCTATATCTTCACCCAAAACATTTATATATATTACAAACAACAGAGGTCCCAGCATTGATCCTTGTGGAACATCACTGATCACAAATCTCTAGTCGAAAAATAGAATGTCCTCTGTCTTCTATGACGGAGCCAATTTTGTATCCAACTTGTCAACTCACTATTCCATGCAACTTAATCTTCTGGACTAGCAAACCATGAGGAACCTTGTTAAATGCTTTTGTAAAGTCCATGTAGACAACATCCACTGCCTTAACTTCATCAATCATTTTTGTTACTTCCTCAAAAAACCCAATCACGTTTATGAGACAAGAACTCCCTGGGATAAAGCCTATCCTTATCCCTAATACTATCCATAATAAGCTAATTCCTCTTCAAATGTAAGTACATCCTGTCCCTAAGAATCTTCTCCAATAATTTGCTTACCACTGATGTAAGGCTCACTGACCTATAATTTCCTGGATTATCCCTGTTTCCCTTCTTAAACAAAGGGCCAACATTTTCTATTCTCCAGTCTTCTGGGACCTCACCTATAGCTAAAGAGGATACAAAGAACTCTGTTAAGGCCTCAGCAATCTCCTCCCTTGCATCCTGCAGTAACCTGGGATAGATCCCATCAGGCCCTCGGGACTTATCTACCTTAATATTTTTCAAGACACCCTACTGTAGTGATTGTAACAAGGTCAGCCAGGTAGACCTCATAGAATATGAGTTCCTTGATTGGAGCTGCTAATCTGGTCCAATCAGGGAGCCCTGGCTGACATATATAAAAAGGAGTGTCAGAGATTCTGTTCCCTCTGAGACCTGGCCCTGAAGAAGCTGGATCAGTGTCAATGGCTCCCCATGTGTAAGTGAAGAGTGATTTGGTGATGGGAAAGCGGCCTCTGTGGAGTTATTTCAGTGGCAATGAGAGAAAAGCATGCTCCTGAAGAAATTCACTCACAATAGGTACTTTTCAGTCATAGGTAACCATTTTTGACATCATGCCATTACTTGGGAAGCTTGACCTGTTTCATCCTGTCATTGAAGATTGGGCCCAGTATATGATAAAAATGCATTTTTTTTCTGGGCAAATAACATTATGGTGGGTGAAAAGCAATGAGTAATTCTCATGGTGGTTTGTGGACCCACAGCTTTTTCAGTTATTAGCAGCCTAACATTCCCTGAGGCACCAGATACTGAAACCTTTCAAAAGTTGTCAGATTTAGCTCGGGAATAATACAGCCCCAAGCCTCCTCTAATTCTGAGATGGCTATCAGTGTTACTCAGCAATTCGAGAACCGCGGAATCCATATCAGGATTTTGATGAGGTTAGGATGATAGGCAGAGGCAGGTGGTGAAGGTTTAACCTTTAATGAGATGCTGAGAGACCATTTGGTATTTGGGATTAACGATGTAACCATGCAAAACCCTCTACTAGCTGAAGTCAAACTTGACTTCAAACAGGCACTACAACTGGATTTGTCATTGGAAAATACAGCAGGTGGAGCATATGAGTTACAGGGAATTCCAATGGAAGTAAACACCCTTGCCAGGGCGACTGAGCTTGGGGAACATGCTGGAATGAAGACAATTGCATAGCTTCACTCAGGACATATCCCAGAGGGACTATAGGTTAGCACACAACAAAACCTCAAACAAAGCAAAACCATAGCCTTCAGGGAAGTGAAGAAACAGCTATGATCTGCAATGCCTCCTCTGGGGCGGCACGGTGGCTCAGTGGTTAGCACTGCTGCCTCACAGCACTAGCGTCCCAGGTTCACTTCCAGCCTCGGGCAACTCTGTGTGTGGAGTTTGCACATTCTCCCGTGTCTGTGTGGGTTTGCCCGGGTGCTCTGGTTTCCTTTATGTGCAGGCCAGGTGAATTGGCCATGCTAAATTGCCCCGAGTGTTAGGTGCATTAGTCAGAGGGAAATGGGTCTGGGTGGGTTACTCTTCAGAGGGTCAGTGTGGACTGGTTGGGTTGAAGGACCTGTTTCCACTCTGTAGGGAATCTAACCTAATCAAATAGGGCTTTGGGGTAATATTAGCTCTTAGGTAGCCCAATGGAGAAGAATGCCCAATAGCATATGCATTCAGGACTTTGGCTAATTCAGAGCATAAATATGTCTAGATAGAAAAGGAAGGTTTGGCAGAAATATTTGGAATTAGAAAGTTCCACCAATTCATAATAATAACAAACCACAACTCCTGCTTGGTCTACTTAAAAAGAACAAGGCAGTGCTGCCCGTAGCTTCAGGCTGAATTCAGTGGTGGGCTCTAATACTAAGTGTGGATAACTACAAGTTGAACACCATCCGGGAGGCCAAGTAGCAAATGTGGATGCATTGAGCCACCTCCCACTGGCAGATACACCACCAGTGGTATCACCACTGGAAGGGTCTGTAACGGTTTTACATTTTCTGGACACATTTTCAGTCACAGCTGACAATATCAGACCTTGGATGCAGAAAGATCCAGTCCTGGCAAAACTGAAACAGCCAGTGGAGATGGGGGAAGCCAAAGAGCTGTCACAACCAGAATTGAAACCATTTTGGAACCAGAGAGAGCAGATTACCGGAGAGCATATTATTAAGGGGAACAAGAGTGGCTGTGCCGAGCAAATGTCATTGCCAGATACTGACTGAACTCCACCAGGCTCATCCAAGGGTTTCCAAAATGAAGATGTTGATGAGAAATCATGTCTGGTAGCCAGGATTAGATGTAGGCATAGCTGCATTAGTGGGGCAGTGCCCAGAGTGCCAACAAGGACAAAAATTACTATGAGTATAGTGGGCATGGCCAGGTAAATCTTGGACTTGGTTACATGTCAACGAAGCAGGTCCTTTCATGGACTCAATGTTCTTAGTCATCGTGGATGCCCACTCAAAATGGCTGGATGTGCAAAGCATTCATTCATCAAACATGGAGACGATAATAGAATAACTGCATGTATCTTTTGCAATGCATTGATTCCCAGATAACGGGTCATCATTTATCAACAGGGAATTTGAGTATTTCCTAAAGTGGAACTGTATTCGACATAGAAAGACAGCTCCATACCATCCATCATCCAATGGTCTGGCAGAAAGAGTAGTCCAAACTTTGAAGGCAGGGTAAAACAGCATCAGAAACACTAATGCTGGACACAAGACTCTGCAAAGTGAAAGAGACAGTTTACTTCAAGTGACAAAGTTTGGTGTTGGAACCATGAGAACGGCCCTGCATGAGGTAAGAGGATGATCAATATTAGGTCAGGACTAGAGACGGACAAAGGTCAGGTAAGTGCAACAGTCTAGAACAAGCATGTGGACCACACACAAGCTGCAAACTAGCAAACAGTGCGGGAGCAAAATGTGCCCGGCTCCTTGACAGCCTTTCTGACTGTTCTGGAACCCGTGGGTTCTCCCTCTCTGTCGTGTATTGAAGATACCTCTGAATCTGAGATGGGCACAGTGGATGGTGCAACCTCGACACTTCTGCTGCTAGAAGAGGAGAATGAATTTGTTCCGAAACACTTTGGGCACAAGATGCGAGCCACTCTGCGTTACATGCCACTCTCTTCGAGGCAGAGTCGGAGGAACCCGACTCAGTGCTAAAACACCAGAGGTAGAGCTACAATAAAAAGAACCAGCCTATGTCCTCAGACTCAGAGTGGGAGGGATGTACTGATCATTACGAGGTCAGCCAGGTGGACCTCATAGAATATGAGTTCCCTGATTGGGGGTGTTAATCTGGTGTAATCAGGGAGCCTTGGCTGACAGATAAGAACAGGTGTGTCAGAGGTTTTACTTAGATTTTTTTTTAGATTAGATTAGATTACATTACAGTGTGGAAACAGGCTCTTCGGCCCAACAAGTCCACGGAGGAAACCCACGCAGACACGGGGAGAACGTGCAAACTCCACACAGTCAGTCGCCTGAGGCGGGAATTGAACCCGGGTCTCAGGTGCTGTGAGACAGCAGTGCTAACCACTGTGCCACCGTGCCGCCTACTTACTCTGAGAGCTGGTTTTGAGGAAACTGGAATAGTGTCAAGGACTCGTCATGTGTAAATAAAAGAGGACTTGGTGATGGCACACTAGCCTCTGTGGAGTTATTTCACCAATGCCTCCTCCTTCTTAATATTGACATGCCTTAGAGTATTAACATTCCCGTCTCAAAACATACCATCATCCATGTCTTTCTTCTTGGTGAATACCAATGCAAAGTATTATTTTCCCTGGAGTGTCAGAGGCTGAGGGGTGACCTTAAAGAGGGTTATAAAATCATGAGGAGAATGAATTGGGTGAATAGTCAAGGTCTTTTCCCTAGGGTAGGGGAGTCCAAAACTAAATGATACAGATTTAAGGTGAGAGGAGAAAGATTTTTAAAGGGACAACTTTTCCATGCAGAGGGTGGTGTGTATATGGAATGTGCTGCCAGAGGTGGTGATGGAGTCTGGCACAATTAAAACAGGCATCTGGATGGGTATATGAATAGGAAGGGTTTAGAAGAATATGGGCCAAATGCTGGAAAATAGGACAAGATGAGTTTAGGATATCTGGTCAGCATGGACAAGTTGGACTGACGGATCTGTTTCTGTGCTGTACAACTCTTTTACTCTACTCACTTTACCAACTTGCTCTCACTCCACACCCACTTTGACTTTGAGTGGAGCTACACTTTCCCCAGTTATACACTTGCTCCTAAAATACATATAAACTGTGTTGGGATTCTCCTTAATCCTCCTTGCCAACGACATTTCATTGCTTCTTCTGCCTCTCCAAATTCCTTTTTAAATTTCTTTTCTGCTTCCTTTATACTCGAGCACTGAGGATGCAAAGTAGGGATTGAGAAGTTGGGGTTGGGGGAGAGGAGAGAGAGGAACTGGAGTTGGGAGAGGGGAGAAAGGAGCTGGTTTTCGGAGGGTGCGGGGAGAGAGGAGCTAGGGTTGGGAGGGGGGAGCTGGGATTGGGAGAGGAACTGGTGTTGGGGGGAAGAGAAATTCCTTGCAAATTAAAGTGGAGTGCTTAGATGAAAGTTACAAGAATTCAGGAACACCAACAGGAGGGGAATGTAATGGATATGATTTTAATGAACTGTCTATTGTATTATTTAATATTGAAATTTCATTTCATGAATATTGCATGTGTGTTATCACAACTCAAAGCATCTTACACATTATGAATTACATGAGGCACAGTGGCTGTGTTTGAGACAAACACGTAATAGCCCATAGGGTATGTTTAAAGAGATGACATTTTGTGCATTGAAGTGTGCCAGTTATTTTTTAACAATGCTTGTTTCTTGTGCCAATATAAGTCCTGTGCTGTCTAGAACAATAATATTTTCCTTGCATGTTATGGCTTTGAGTTAACGAAAGAATGATGATTCTGGGAGATATCGCTGATTTCTTCTCATTCTGCTTCTGTGAGAGTCTAAATAGCGAGCTATATCAACACGAATCCAGAAGGTATCATTACTAATGGTTGTACCACCTAATGAAGGAGCCAATGAGTCTGAAAGGGGATCCTGCAAACCAAAAAGAACCTTGAAAATCAAAAGCATAGCCCTTAAGAAATTTCAAAACCCTTCAAAAACAAAAAAAAAAGCAACTTAAGTGAACTCATTATTTAATTTTGATACAAAACCAAGTTTGTGTTCTCAATTTGACTGTGAAATTAGATGTACCAGTTCATGAGCTGATTAATTTCTTGTTTGATTATTTTGAGTTAACTGACTACAATCAGGAGAATTAATTTACTGACTTATTTGTAATGGACAATTCAACCACCATCAACCACATTTTCTCCATCTCTTGTCTAACTAAAGCAACTGATATTAGATCAGTAGTTTAGAGTCTGGAAATCTAAAGCTAACATTCTTATGAAGTGTATTGGAAAAGCTTGTGTATTCAGTAAACCAAATTCATGATCATCATAAATATCATGTCCATTTTTGGAAAATACTGGGAGCCTAATGATTTTAGAAAGACAATGAATTCTAATTTATCTCAATTAGTCATATTAAATCATATCATTAAGTTAATTGAGTAAATGTTAGATATAGTGCACCAAGGTTGCTAATTGGCTTGCTGATAATCAACACCTAGTTTTCTATCACCTTATGATAAAAAGAGAAATTTGAAGATTATTTTTCATTTGGATAAGTTCATGATTAGGAAGGGTTTAGAGGGGTATGGGCCAAGTGCAAGCAGGTGGGACGAGTTTAGGTTGGGAACATGGTCAGCATGGACTGGCTGGACTGATGCTGTATGACTCTATGACTGTATGAGATCGTTTCCATCATACTACCATTCAATCTGATGACCATAGTCCCAATGAACTATAGGGCTGCCCCCTCATTGGAGAGGGTTGGTGGGTGGTGAGTTTAATCTGAGGGTCTCCACACCCGAGGCCAGAGGTGATGTTGAGAAGGCAGAACCTTTATGGTACCTTCTGACTATATGGGAATTAAACCAGTGTTGTTGGTGCCACTCTGCATCAGAAACCAGCCATCTGGCCAACTGGCTCCCTTATCCGATGAATGAATGGTGGCATGGATCACATTAAAAATGACACCTTTTCAATAGTACACTCCTGAGGCAACATTTACATGGTCACACACTGGATTAAAAAAAAGAGTTTCATCCACAGATTTCCATATGAGACACCCAACAACATATATATCTCCTGTGAAATATAATGGCTGTCCCTCAGACAAATGGCATTCCAAAAAGAAATGTAGAATATGTGGTCTAGAGTTCAACATATCACTTCAATTCAGTAATTTAGTCAGCAAAGTTTCTACTAAAAACTTTGGAGTTAGTTCTGAAATTTTGTGAATTACACATAAATGTAAACTGCAGTTGTTGGATGACTTCAGCAAAATGTTGCAGAATATCTAAAGACTCAAGAAACTCAGGAATCACAGTTTTGTGTAAAATTATTTCTGGTCGTGCAATGTAGAGGAGAAGACATATCCAGAGCCAGAAGAAAGCAAAGTTCAGACAGTCTGGCAGTTTCAGTACACTTTAAAACTTATTTCTAACTATATTGAAAGAAGAAAACTCAAAAATAATCCAAAGCCATTCTTGAAAGTAGTAACAGTTTTTTTGAAAAACATTAGAAAAGCACCTCCTAGCATAGGCAGGCCAAAAGCAGATATGAATTCCCATTGAAATATTACAGATTCCTAAAATTGTTAAGCAAGAATGTGGTAAACAAAGAACTACAATATTTAAATGCAGGAAATATTTTCTATTCTTTGTTGGATATCAATCTAACAAATTGAATCAAATTAAAGTTTTAGTTTTTCGATTTTTAAAAAAACACATAATGGACTGATGCACATCAGTGGATCTTCATTGTAAATATAATACTTGTGCTAAAATCTACATATCATTTACAACTCATCCGGTGTACACACACAAATCAGTTTTACCGATTAGCAGGGTCAAAGGCCATTATACATCAGCTGATTAAGCTGCAAATTTCCTAGGTCCACTGTTCAATGGATGAAGAGAGATGCATTTTGTAAAATTCTAATTCAATAAAACCTGTTCCCATTACAGCATTTTGAATCAGATGTTTTCAATTCTGAAGAAAGTATTCTTCCTTCAAGGTGTTGCAAATCGTCCTTTGCTTAACAACACTTAAGCTGTGTTCTTGTCAGCAAGATTTCAAACTGTGTTGTTCAGAAATATGTGAATAAACATTTCTTTCAAACAGTTTCCAACAATGTACAAAATGTAATAAAAGTATAAAAACTTAGTATTGCTAAAACACATTCATACTGGAATAGATTCAAAAGGAAAATACTTTGGATGGTACTGATAAATATATAATGCTGTATTTGTCATTATTCATCCTTTAAGTCTTTAGTTGACTGGCTTCTTTTTGTTAGTTTATTTCAATTCCCATCAAAATGCCATGACCTGTGACACAGCCTGAAACATTCTTGTCTGCTATCTGTACTGTTCATGCATCACCCTGAATAGTAAAATCAGCATCAAAACAACCTGCAAAATCTCAAGTGTGAGACTTTAAACACACTTAAGCCCCAGGTTCCACTGAAACCCTGGTACCGTGCTGCTTTCCAGAGGGCTGACGCCGTGAGTTATGTCTGATAGATGAGGGGGTGAAGCTAAAGCAGTCAGTGTTATCAGCAACCAAGGTTCAAGCACTCAGTTCCATTAGATACTGAAGGAGTTCAATTCTGTGTAATTACTTACAGCCATAAATGAAAGTTAAAACAAGGTTGTTGAAATACCAAAAAATTCCAATCTCATTACACCATTGGTGTGTTAAGCAGAAATCCTATAGATCTGATCTCAGTTATTTGTACAATTCACACGGATTTTTAGTCCTAGATTTTTCCCATAATTGTGTCAAAACTCAAAGTAGTTAAATTCCACTTTTATCACAAAATTAAAATGAAATATATGTTGTAAAGCATCTTTCACCATCTCAGATATCTCAAAGTGCCGCATAACCAAGTAGGTGCTTTTGAAGTGTGGATACAAGTGATGTGCATGGATTAAAGATAGTTGTGGATGGACACAAGAGTTGTGAATGTTAGCACTAATATGTAGTTACCATGAAATGGTGACAATTACCCTTGCAGTTTGCACATCGCTTCCGAAAAAACACAAAAGCAAGTGTGATGTGAAAAAATTATCTTTTTCGCCCAGTAAGTTGTTAGGACATGGAACACACAGCCTGGAAATGTAGTGGAGGCAGGTTCAATTGAGGAATTCAAGAGGGAATGATTATTGGGATTGTAATTGTGTGCAGGGGTATGGGGAGACTAGCACAAGATAATAGATTGGGTTGTGATACCTGGTCGGCATGGATGGGTTGGACCGAAAGGTCTGTTTCCATGCTGTACATCTCTATGACTCTATGACTATAACCAATGCAGGCACAATGGACCAAATGGGCAAAAGTGAGGACTGCAGATGTTGGAGATTAGAGTGGTGCTGGAAACGAAGGATCTGGTGAATTCTGATGAAGGGATCCTGCCCAAAACTTCGATTTTCCTGCTCCTCAGATACAGCCTGACCTGCTGTGCTTTTCCAGCAATACGCTAAACAATGGACCAAATGGCCTCCCTCTGTTCTGTATTGAATCTGTGATTCCATGAAGGAAGCAGTAATATCCTGTGATTTTCAGCTCCTGATCTGAGCTACTTTCCAAGGATATGCACAAATCAAAATTAGTAGGTTCTTGGGGGAGTGATGAGGAAATGGGAGGGATGACAAAGATGAGCCTAAGTCGAGTGTGGCAACCTCAGACAGAAGAAGCATGACATTTCGATATTACTCTGTACAAAAGGAAGGGCATGACAAATACAAAGAGGGGGCAATTATTAGATTACTTGCATTAACATGGAATCTAAACTAATTGAATAAGGAAGGAATTAGCCATAGGCCACAGTGAATCATGGGCATTGTTCTCTGGGAGAGAAACAGCTTGAGGGGCATTACCCTGCCATGACAGGGCAAAGCTACAAGGCTCACCTCAGTGAATGGCTACAGCCCTATTGGGCATTCAGTGCCTGCTGTTAGCATCATTGTGCATTGTACTCTAACCATTTAGCCATCCAAACTAACTGAAATTCCCACAGAATTTAATATTAATCAAGGGGATGGCAATGGCCTAGTGGTGTTATTGCAGGACTGGTTTCTGCCTAGTTGGTGGGACAACAGAAAACTACATATTGATGAGGTAAGATTAGTTTCATACTACAGCATTCAAATGAATGCAAACAGGCCTCTCGCCTCTCAGATTGAGATTTTTGTCTCCTTTGTTCAAAACCTCTTTGAAAATCAGACTATGTTTTTCTGAATTTTGAGAATTAACTTCTGTCAATCTCACTTTATTTCCCCAAATAACTCACCAATGCCCACATTTTTGGCAAGTTTCTGCCCAATGTTTGGGATGGCCTTTTGAGGTCAAAGTTGAGGAGAGTATTTTTGTTTTCTTTCAGAGGGCTGTGCGACTTTCAAACTCTCTACCTCAAAAAGCAGTGGAGAATGGGGTCAGTTAAGGTGAAGGTAGATAGCCTGTGTTAGCAAAACAATTAACATTTATCAGGAGTACATAGGAGTGTCAAATTTGAAGCACAAACAATTAATGATGATGATCTTATTGAAGGGCAGAGCAGTCTGAATAAGGTTCCTAATTCTTATTAACATAAATTCCATGAGTTTTGAAAGACCTACCAAGCACAGTACTCACCAATCGATTACTTACCTGTTTTCCTGTGCTGTCACATCTTTCTCAGAATGCAGACCACAGATTTGTTTTTCAAAAATATACTTTATTCAAAAAATACTTTGATAATCTGTACAACTGGACATGCCATACATATGTAAACATTCCATTTGTTTGCATATCGAAAACAGAGTAATCATTCCTATTTACAGGTCTATACGATTACATTTTTAGCTGAGGCGTCAGCAGAGCCCAAATGACTGCGTGGGCCCCCTGTTCTTCTTTAGGCAGGCAGATGTTACACAGTGGTCTTTCCCCATCGCACCTTGGCGGCAGCTGCCCAAAGCTTCAGCGCGTCCCTCAACATGTAGTCCTGGACCTTGGAATGTGCCAGTCTGCAACACTCAGTCAGGGTCAACTCCTTCAGCTGGAAGATCAACAGGTTTCGGACTGCCCAGAGAGCGTCCTTCACCGAGTTGAGCTCGGGACGAACCTTGACAAACACCACTGCATTCCTCCCACAGATGAAGCAGTTCCAGTTCCAGTTCCACACTCTGTTTTCCTCACGCATTGTGGTTTAGTTTCTGGCACGCCCTCTCTCTATCACTCCCTCTGGTGTTATATTAAGTTTCTCATTCTACACTCTCACCCCCTTTTGCACTGTTTTCAGACTTTCTCCCTCTCTTGCTTCACCATATGCTGTTATAAGACTCTGGGTCACACAAATTCACCAATATGCACGATAAAGACAGATTCTTAACTGATTATGCGCACGCCAGAACCTTAGCCAATCCGCTCACAGAAGAATGAGACCTTGCTAAGAGTAGGCAAACATGGTTATATTGTATGAAACTAATTTTTAAAACACCATTCTGTCCATTTAAAGCAGTTACTGTCATGGCTGTGTTCTGGTATCTCCTATTAATTATATAAAATATATTTGTAATTTAAGTAGCTTTTCATCTGAGTTTATGAGTTGGAAGTTGAACCACAGGAACTTACCTGGATTCATTGTACCAAGAGTAGACAGGCAGGAGTTGGAAGAACACAGCAAGCCAGGCAGCATCAGGAGGTGCACAAGTCAATGTTTTGGGTGTAATCCTTCTTCAGTCTGTGGGTGGGTGAGGGGGGAACTCATTGTACCAAAAGGTAGTTATACATCTTAATATTGGGTCTGATTTAGACAGTGTTCAACGACAGGACAGTATGACAATAAGTGAAGCCCATAAGGAGAGACAGGAGGCAGGAGCTTCAACCTTTGCAATAGTCCAACAAGCTTGAGGTTCTTTTACTTTATCTGGATGAAAGTAAGGGCTTCAGGGAGGATGAGCTATTCAAGGTTTAAAAGGGATCTAGGGGCAGCTTTTTCACACAGAGGGTGGTACGTGTATGGAATGAGCTGCCAGAGGCAGTAGTGGAGGCTGGTAAAATTACGACATTTAAAAGGCATTTGGATGGGTACATGAATAGAAAGGGTTTAGAGAGATATGGGCGAAGTGCTGGCAAATGGGACTAGATTAATTTAGGGTATCTGGTCGGCATGGACGAGTTAGACCGAAAGGTCTGTTTCCATGCTGTACATCTCTATGACTCTAAGTTGGGGGAACAAAAATGAATGTTATGGTGGTAGTTACAGTAGTGTAAAGAGGGTTATTAACACAACTCTTTTCAGCAAACAGCATACATGCAAACAGCTGTGCTGCCTGCTCAGTGCCAGAGTTCAGGACTTGGAGAGGAACATGCAGTGAATGGGAGATCATTCAGTTGTAGGTACCAATGATTTGAGCATGACAAAGGAGGTTTGTATTGTCACTAAGAAGAGCTAGGTGCCAAATTACAAAATAAAATCTCAAAAGTCATAATCCCTAAATTATGAGTTGAACCACGTTCAAATGGACATGGGGCAAATTTTATGAGAGGCTGAAAGTGTGGCTGAAGCATTGGTGTGGGAGAAGTGGGTCATGGTTAATGGGGCACTGGCAGCCGTAGCTACAATACTGGCATCTACTTGAAAATGTTGTATAACATAGAACAGTATATCACAGGAACAGGCCTTTTGGCCCATCATGCCTGCGTCAACCATAATTCTAAACTAACCCATCTGGTCCATATCCCTCCATTCCCTGCCTGGTCATGTGTTTGTCGAAATGGCTCTTCAACATTCCTGTCATATCTGCTTCACTACCTCCCCTAGCAATGTATTTGAGACACCTACCACCCTCTGGATGCTGAAACCTTACTTGCACATCTCCTTTAAACTTTCCCCCTCTCACCTTAAACCAAAACTCTCTAGCATTTGACATTTCCTCCTTAGGAAACAGATTATTCTCCTTATCCATGCCCCTCGCAATTGTATACATTTCTATCAGGTTGTCCCTCAGCCTCTGACACTCTTGTGAATACAATCCAAGTATGGCCAACCTCTTTTTATAGCTAATACACTCCAATCCAGGCAACATCCTGGTAAACCTCTTTTGCACCCTTTCGAAACCCTCCATATTCTTCCTGTAGTGTGGTGACTAAAACTGCACACAATACTCCAGAGAAATCCGCATAGTTATGTCCTCAACACAAATCCAATGCAGCCAATTAAATCAACAGTAAAGTGACAGAAGGTGTCGTCAGCAGCATTATCAAGCAGCACCTATTCAGCAATGATTTGCTCAGTGATGCCCAGTTTGGGTTCTGCCAAGGCCACTTAGCTTCTGAACTCATTACAACCTTAGTTCAAACATGGACATAAGAGCTAAATTTAATAGGTGAGGTGAGAGAGACAGCCCTTGACATTAAGGCCAAATTTGATCAAGTATGGCATTAAGGAGGTCTAGCAAAATAGAGTCAATGGGAATCAGGTGGAGATCTCTCCCTTGGTTGGAGTCAAGGCCAGCATGAAAGATAATGGTTATGGTGGTTCGAGGTCAGTCACCTCACCTCTGGGACTTTTCTGTAGGTTAGTGTCATTTTCAGTTACTTTGTCAATGACCTTCCCTCCGTCATAAGGTCAGAAGTGGGGATGTTCACAGAACTTCTGGGTTTCTTGTTACAACCAGATGAGGAGGTGGTATTGGCTTCCCTTTTTTTACTCACCTTTTGGTCATCAATATTTGTCCTTTTTTAGCAAACAGCAATTGCATTTTAAGTAAAACATAGTACACTAGAAAATGATGGAGCCAACTACCAAGTGAAAGAAAGAGAAATCTTAATCCTTAGTAACCCCATGGAAACAAAGACTAAAAACACAACAGAAAACATACACACAAGTACATGTAATCAGCTTAAAAGGAAGAGTATCTCGTACAGAAAGGGGAACATAAGGATATGAAGTTTAGAAGACCTTATTGCCTTTAATGTTTTAAACCTGAAGGACAATTAATTGTTGACTCATATCTGCAACAGGAGCAAAATCTGTAGATATCTTAGGCCCTCAATGAATGAGAACTTGTTTGCATATATTGCATTTTAACCAGGAACTATTTATTTGAGATGAGAGAACCAGACAGGTGTGGGGTGGGGAGGGCGGGGTGGATAGAGAGATAGTGAAAGAGAGAGACAGACAGACAGAGACAGTGTGTGCACACCTGCTCTTATGGACTCATGTTCTTCTCTCTACCCTGCTGCTTAAAAGTAGCTGTTGAACCATAGTTCACGATATACTCCAAAGTCCAGTTCCATCATTTTTCCAAGCTGGCTAGCTGGTTTCATCTCCCAATATGTGAAGTTATAATATCAGTGTAAATTAAACAGAAAATGCAAATTTCCTGATGTTGCTCAGATGTCTGGTTTCAGTGTCTTTACATAAAATGGCTATTTCAGTATAGATGCTTTATTTTATTCCACATGAATTCCACAAATCTTGCTTCAATTTGTGGCCAGGTGAACACTGCAGCCATCTTAGGTCCACGAATCTTCCTTTGTAAAACAAAAACATTTTATTCCGTGAAACATCCCAAGTATAGCAATCAGATGATGTAAAGTAAAATTCAATAGTTCATATTTACTATTATCGTGACACTCTTTGCCCCAGAGAGTTGTGGAGTTCCATCTTTGAACATCTTTAAGGCTGAGACAGACAGAGTTTTGTTCTCTTAGGGAATGAAGTGATATGGGGACCAACCAGCAAAGTGGGAATTGAATTAACTCCATAGAGTCTGGTATTCCATAACTAAGTCACCCTTTATTTACACATGAAGAGTTTTTGACACTGATCCAGCTTCCTTAAAACCAGCTCTCAGAGGAAACAATACCTCTGACACTCCTGGTTATATCTGTCAGCCAGGGCTGCTTAATTGACCCAGGTTAACAGCCGCACTCAGGGAGCTCGTGTTGTGTGAGGTCCACCTGGCTGACCTTGTCACAATGACTGCAGGGATGGAGCCCAATTTCAGCCATGAATGTCTCAGCAAGCTCAACTGACTGTATGATCTTCTCCAGCTCCTATTTCTCATGTTATATTGAAATTTGGCCCAACGTTACAGGCCGCTGATCTTTCACCAGCCTAGTACAGAATAGAAATGTAAAAGGTTCCAAGCAAATTAAGAAAGGGGGTGATGAATTTGTAGTGACAAAAACAGCAAAATAGAAAGTCTATGATAAAGGATAAATCCAGAAATTAAACCAGAGAGCAACAGAGGTCAGGTCCAAAGTGAATGGGATTAATAATGGAAATGAGTAAAGATGTGAAACACATATCTAGAGTAGGTGTGAATAGCAGAATGTGAAAGCAAAAACAAGAGGAAAACAACAGTAAGCCTAATACCTGCAAAAATAAGGGAAGCAAAATGGGGCAGAGATTGTGGTCTGGAATTGTTCAGTTCATTGTTCAGTCTAGAAGACAGTAAGATGCTCAGCAGAATAATGCGGTGCTGTTCCTTGGGGTTATACTGAGACTGGAGTGTTAGCTTTTTCATTTTACCGAAAAGTCTTTTTCATTGTCGTCAGATAAAAGGTGGGACATGTTAGATACAGGAGTGCATATGCTCACACACTGTTGCATAAATTCATAAGATATCGGAGCAGAATAAAGTCATTTGGCCCATCAAGTCTGTTCCACCATTTGATCATGGTGATATGCTCCTCAGCCCCATTTTCTTGCCTTCTCTCCATATCCCTTTAACCCCATTACCAATTTAAAATCTTTCTAACTATCCCTTAAATTTACCCACTGTTCCAGCATCCACCACACTTGTAGTGAATTCCACAGATTCACACCTTTGGTTAGGTGAATTGGCCTTGCTAAATTGTCCATAATGTTCAGGTATGTGGAAGTTAGATGCATTAGTTAGGGGTAAATGTAAAGTAATTGGGTAGGGGAATGGGTTTGGGTGGGATACTCTTCGGAGGATCAGTGTGGACTTGTTGGGCCAACACTCTGGGGATTACATGATTCTATGATTTGGGAGAAGTAGTTTCTCCTCAACTCTGTTTTGAGTTTGCTACCCCTTCTCCTCAGTGCTTGGTAGCAAGGAATTCTAGTGAGTATTACTAGTCAGTCATCGGTCCGGATAAAAATAAAGGAAACTGACTGAAAAAATATACTTCACAATTACTGGCAATGTCCTTTTTTTCAATTTCATACAATTACAGCAGGTAGAATTAATTATTTATTCTTTTACTATTCAGTATCTAAATATTGTCTATGAATCCAATGAATACCCTGTTGGACTCCATTCATAAGAGGAGTTAGATTGGCTCATTTGGGTACCAGATGTTATTGTGATAACCATGAGTCTGTACTTCATATTAAACACCACGAGCTACACTGCAAGTTATTATGTGTGATAAAATACACTGTCACTCACTGAGCTGTTGAAACTATACCACCAGCAATTCTTCCATGAATGGGTCAACACATTATATTCATTGCCAGATAATAGTTAACCTGTCTTCTGGATTTTGATTTATACTACGTTTTCCAATAACTTTTGCTCTGGGATTGGCTGGCCTGACTCTGGTGCTCCTAATGAATGAAGAACACTCTGGACAGGTTGTTTATTTTTATAATGTCAGAGACACAGCAGCACTAGCTGGCATTTGGTGTGGTCATGTCCTGTAATGGACCAGCAGTGTTTCATCAGTTTGTGGTCTGCAGTTTTCCCCATTCCTCGGGGAGACTGGGACAGTTAGAATTAAATACAATGTTGCATGACTTCTAAATGCCACAGGATAGATAGTTACAAACTATACAACTCCAGGACCCCCAGCAGAATACAGAAATATTTCAACTGCAAGTACTCCTTAGGGGAACCATCATGGACATGATGGATCAAATGGCCTTCTTCTGTGCTGTAACAATGCTAGGATTCCAACTGAGCTTGTGAGATGAAGGTAAGTATTTGAGGGGTTTACATTTTTTTTACGATATTTCAGACAGGCAGAAACGATGGGAAAAACTGCAGTTGGAGCCACAGATAGAATATTTTCCCAAACCTAAAGATAATTTCGGAAACTGTCATGAAGCATCTTGAATAATGTCCATCAAATGTTTATGGACTCATTAATCTGCTCACCAATAGCAGAAGCAAAACACTTTATATTCAAATCATCAATTATTTAAATTTTGCAAAATTACAAGCAATGTCTATTTTTCTTGTTGTAGCCTTTTGGTATGTTTCTTAAACAATGGATGGTTGCTATGGCTTTTCCATCTTAAATTTACAGATTTAAGTTTGAATTTATTTCCAAAATCCCATCACTGAAACAGACTGTCACCATGGTAAAGCGTTTGAATTCTGATTGGAGGAATAACATAAGCACTGTCTATCAGATTGAGGTTCAGCTGACATCTATGTGAGTTAACGCTCGAATTCGGAGTGACCCCCAAAGAAAATTCTTCACCTTTCCATCTTTATTTACCTGTTTCTCCCTCATTATCACATTGCCTTCATTTTCATTCTACTGAAGAAAATCCTATTTTCTAAACCTTTGATTGTTTTCTATGTAGAAATGTTCCTATTGAAAATCAAAAGTATAAGACTTTGTTTAAAATCTACATTTATCTTTTAATTTCCTAAGGTCTGAACTGTGAAGTTGAAATAAATGAATGTGAATCTAACCCCTGTCAGCATGGTGGTACGTGTAGAGACAACATTGCATTCTATGACTGTTTATGTGCTCCTGGTTATGAGGGAGTTGACTGCGAGACAGATATTGACGAATGTGCCAGCAATCCATGTATCAACCGAGGAACATGCAAGGACATGATCAATGGGTAAGGAACACATTGCATTGCTTCCTTATCACAGCATTGACACTAATGATTTTACTTTCTTACAAAACAGGTGGACCTCATAGGACGGTCATTCTAACGTGCATTAAGGTCATCGCAAATCCATTATTGTGTCACACCTGGATCTGGTTTGAGTTGAAGAAAAGTCAGTCAGTGGTACAGATAGAAAGTTTGTGAAAAGCAAGATGAATCCTCTGAAGGAAAGAGAAAAGAATGTTGATAATTCTGAAGAAAACAAACATTTGGATTCATCCACAAACTATCTAGAAATAGCTTTGACACCCTCAATGACAAAGATAATTTTAGACTAATAATTTGTTTGCAGTGACTTATTACCAACAACCAGCCTGGAATTATTTAGAAATATTTCTGCTTATATTTTATTATTCCAATTTTGATTTTTGTCTTTAAAGTTTTGACTGATTAGCTACAGAAATAGAAACATCTCAGAGGAAACAAAACCTGGAAACCTTCTTAAAACTGATTGAGGTGGAAATAAAAATGAATAATTCTTTACACATAATATAAGTTAAGGAAATCAGGAAACACAAAGCTAGGGCAGAATGGGATGCATGGAATCTCACGGGGGTTTGTGCTGGGTGCTTAAAGTTTGCATCATCAAGATTTAGATGCGGGGATCAACTGATAGTAAATGAAGGTGACACAAAGATAGATAGGAAAGTAGGTTGTGAAGAGAACACTAAGTGTTTGCAAAAGGGCATGGATAGAATGAATGAGTGGCCAAAATCTGGCATACAATGTGAAAAATGAGAAGTTGTTTACTTTGACAGGAAGAACAAAACAGCAGAGAATTACCCCAACAAAGAATGGCTATGGAAACTTGAAAGGTTCGAATGCATGAGTCACCAAATGTTAATATGTTGGTAAAGCATGTAATCAAGGAGGCCAATGGGATGTTATCCTTTATTATGGAGATAAAAGTAATTTGTTATTGATCAGTTTTAGAGAGTATGGGTGAGATGGGACCTTGATGTGTAGTTTTGGTCTCCTTATTTAAGAAAGAATGTAAATATATTAGAGACAATTCAGAGGAGATTGATACTTGGAATGAATAGGTTGCCTTATTGGTTGGTTGGACTGGGCTTGTTTCTGGAGCTTAGAAGTGTAGAACATGATTAAATTGAAGTGTGTAAGATCCTGAATGGGGTTCGTGAAAAAGATGTTTCTTCTTGTGGAATAATGAGGAACTGGAGTACAATGAGTTATAACTTGAGGTTGCTCCTTTAGAGCAGAGATGAGAATTTCTTTGTCCCTCAGAGGGATGTGTGACTCTGGACTGTGGTGGCAGGAAGACCATTGAAAAGTTTTAAGGCAGAGGTGAATAGATTCTCCTTATGCAATGGAATCAAAGGTTAGCAGGTGTGGATGGGAATGTGGCGTTGAAAATACAACCATATCAGCCATAATCATATTGAATAGCAGAGCAGGCTCAAGGGACTGAGTGGCCTACTCAGCGCCTATTTTGTGTGTGTGTATTTTGTATGTGGGCCACAAGTGACAGTAGTAGAGAGGCACTGTTTTAGCATGTTCCATCTTTAAAATGAACAGGATCAGTCGTAATGCAGCAATGGCTTTTGAGAATTCTGTAAATAACCAGGATTTGTGAAGCAGCAATATGGGACTTGAAGAAAAAAATCTCATACATAAAGAAAGCAATGATTTACTTTCAGTTACATCATCAAGTGTGGATTTTTTTGAAATTTGGGATCTAAACTACAAACCTGAGCAGAATAAGTCCTGGAATAATGTACGATGCCTGAGCCAAAAGAACAGACAGAATAAGATTGCCCTGGACATGACCGCCTCAGAGATTCTCAAGAGCAGCATTGTGGGACTGTGATGCTGTCTTTTCTCCCTCTGGAGTATGTCTTCCTGCTCATCAGGTGGGGAACAGCATGATGGAGCATCTACCCCGTCAACCCCCCTCATGGTTCTTAGTGATTGTATATTACCTTGAAATGGTACTTTACACGGGGTAAGATTTCGGGTTCTTAACAAGAACCGTGTCAGCTATTCTACGCATCTTTTTTATCTTTGTATCGGCAAGTGATTGAGAGTTATGCTGCACTTTTGAATCTATTTTGGAAGATTCGGATATGACCATTTTTTTGCATGTAAGGAAGATCAGGGAAATTCCCTTCCCGCCTTTGTTACACTGCCGTACATGGGCAGTGTAGTGATGCAGGGAATACAATTTCTCTCACTGCACTGATGCTAACAACAGTTTGTATTTATGCATTTCTCATCAGATCAAGGAATTAACTATTTCAAAGTTCCTAACATGCAGAAAAAAAAAATGCTTTGGGACGAAAAAGGAGGAACTCTACGAGGGCATTCTAAAAACATAATCAAACTATTCCAGCATCCGCAGTAATTTGCTTTTATCTTCTACATGTATTAAGTAAGAGGTTTTGGGAATAAGGCATTACTCAGCCTCAGATTAATTCATAGAATCCCTACACTGCAGAAACAGGTCCTTCGGCCCAACAAGTCCACACTGACCCTCCAACGCAATTCCCATCCAAACCCATTCCCCTATTGAACTACTCTATATTTACCCCTAACTAACACATCCCTGAACACTATGGGCAATTTAGCATAGCCAATTCGCCTAACCTGCACATTTTTGGATTATGGGAGGAAACCGGAGCACCCAGAGGAAACCCATGCAGACACTGGGAGAATGTACAAACCACACAGACAGTTGTCAGATGCTGGAATCGAACCTTGGTCCCTGGCACTGCGAGGCAGCAATGCTAATCACTGAGCTACTGTGCTGCACAGTGTGGGAAGAGATGTACAGACAGAGCTAAAAAAAATCAAGTAGAGTGTGGCAACTTCATGAAAATATTTAAAAATGAAGTTAACAATACTCAAATATCTTTTCTTGCTCATAATAGTTGTAAGACATTTTGTGCAGAGAGAGTCTAGAATGTAATTAGAAATTCATTGACGTCAGTTCTCGAAGTAAAGAAGTTATGAGCTAGGATTTCAGTACTGTTGGAGAGAGATGAAAAAATAAGCAGCAAGCTTCCAGAGATGGAAGAAAGAAGTCTAGGTGAGTGGCTATAATAGTTAAGTAAGTTGTTAATGATATGTTTGGGGTTTTCACAAGTCAGTTTTGTTGATGTTGAGCTAACAGCTATTTTGATGATACCCCGTTCTCCAACTGCCATTGGACTGACAAGTTTGCTCTGGTTAAACCTGATGTACAACAGGTGATCAGAAAGAATATATCAGACTCAGGATAAAAAGTTGTGGTTGAGCATTAGATTCAGTTTTGTCTGATACCTGTGAACGCATTGGTGAGGCTTCCACCGCCAACATATTAAAAATTAAATGGATGATGTTCTGGATGCACCTATAGTTAATGAACAGCACAAATATGAACGAAACAGCGAGAAGAGACTGTCATAAACATGAACAAAAAAACAAATTGGACTGCTCAACAACAAGATTAGTAGAGAGCTTATGAAGAAGGGTGATTTAGAACATAGAACATAGAACAATACAGCACAGAACAGGCCCTTCGGCCCACGATGTTGTGCCGAATATTTGTCCTAGCTTAAGCACCTATCCATGTACCTATCCAATTGCCACTTAAAGGTCACCAATGATTCTGACTCTACCACTCCCACAGGCAGCGCATTCCATGCCCCCACCACTCACACCTGACACCCCCTATACTTTCCACCCTTCACCTTAAATTTATGTCCAATTGTAACACTCTGTTGCACCCGAAGAAAAAGTTTCTGACTGTCGACTCAATCTATTCCTCTGATCATCTCATAAACCTCTATCAAGTCACCCCTCAACTTTTGCCGTTCCAACGAGAAAAGGCCTAGCACTCTCAACCTATCCTCGTACGACCTATTCTCCATTCCAGGCAACATCCTGGTAAATCTTCTCTGCACCCTCTCCAAAGCTTCCACATCTTTCCTAAAGTGAGGCGACCAGAACTGCACACAGTACTCCAAATGTGGCCTTACCAAGGTCCTGTACAGCTGCAACATCACCTCACGACTCTTGAATTCAATCCCTCTGCTAATGAACACTAAAGGTTCGGGCTGCAGAATCCATCACTCAGAATATCTTTGGTGTCTTTGTCCAAGATTATCTTGATGCTGTCAGCCAAATGGAAAGACTTAAACAATTTCCACTATTAAACATAAATCTGTAGTTGATAGTAATCTTGAGTTGAAAGGCATTTAGAAACCAGTTGGGTTTATAAAAAAAAAGTGGAAGAGGGACATTTTGTGGACCAATGATGTTGTTTGAAAAAAGCATGCCATAGTAAATACAGTGTCACTTTAAAAATTGCAACTTCATAAACAAAATTAGTTGTGAAATCTGTTCAGATTTGCCAAACAACAACCGTATAGAATACATGCATTTCCTGCCATATCAACTGAAAATCTCAGTTGAAACAGTCTCCTTAAAATGCAATAGTTTACAAGTACTCCCTTGTCTGATTGATAGAATCACTATATAACACATTGAAGACATGATGGTTTTGAGTGCAGCAATCCAATTAGTCCCACATCCCTGCTCTTCACCTGGAGCCCTACAATATTTTCTTGAGATGTGTGTCCAATGTCCTTTCGAATTCATTCACATGTAAGTCACTATGGTCCTCACAGGTAGCAAGTTCCACAACATTGCCACTAGTTACAAAGAAATAATTGCTCGCACCTCCCATCTCACTTTCCCAAAGCATTGAACTTGCATCTCCTAGCCCTTGTACCATCAGCTCTTGGGGGAAAAAAGACTTCTTTTTATCTCACCTGTTAAACCAGGCATAATCTCACATACCTAACAGACTAAATTTGCAATCATGGTGATGCTCACTGCTAGACTTGATAAAAGCAACCACAAAGCTTCCACAGTTTCTGGCCTGCATTTCCTCCTTTCTCAGTGGGAGTTCCATCTGGTTTTAAGTAAAGCAGATGTCTTGGCATGTGACAGCAATGATGTCAGCAAGCAGGTCAACAGCCAATCATACTGAAGTATTCACACAGCAAATCAGGAAGTTAAAAGCACTTACATACTTCACCTTTAAGTAAAATTTTCATCGAGAAAAATAAGTAATGATCAGATTGACATAGGAGCCAAAATAAGGATAAACTTGTAAAAGTGAGCTGAGAAAACTGTGAAACTTTATTATAATGAAATTTGATATACAGGCCGATGCCCATAAGCACGGATCCGGTTTCCCTGGTTTCAGTTACCTGCGGTTTACTGCAGCCTGAACATATTACAGAGAACATTCCAAAACTAGGGCCCAAGAGGCTGCCAGGAAGGTACGTTTCCCATTTAAATGAATGAGTTCACCCCTACCTGCAGTTTCAGGCTTCCGTAGTAGGTCTTGGAATGTGCTCCCGTGGGTACGGGGAGCGGGGACCTACTATACTATAGATATAAAATTAGTCCCTTTGGGGCAACACGGTGGCTCAGTGGTTAGCACTGCTACCTCACAGCGCCAGGGACCTGTGTTCGATTCCAGCCTCAGGTGACTGGGTGGAGTTTGCATATTCTCCCCGTGTCTGCATGGGTTTCCTCCGGGTGCTCTGGTTTCCTCTCAATCCAAAGATGTGCAGGTTAGATGAATTGCCTATAGTGTTCAGGGATGTGGAGGTCATTAGTCAGGGGAAAATATAGAGTAGGGGGATGTGTCTGGTGGGTTATTCTTCGGAGGGTCGGTGTGGACTTGTTGGGCTGAAGGGCCTGTTTCCACACTGTAGGGGATTCAATGATATTGTGTGCAGTGAGATGGTTTAGCAGTAATCATGAAGTACACATTTGACAATGTGCAACTTTTTCCAAAAGGTTTTACAGCAAGACCAAGCATAAGAATGGAAGCTCTCATCAATTTTCCATTGAATGCAGTTTACAGGTGCCTAAACGACTGTGGAACAACTGAAAGCAATTTCTGGATTTCCACATTTTTCTGTGCATATGCATATTCCAAACGTTGCTGTCTCTTTCAATGGTGTAATTATCTTGAAAGTTGATTGTTATACCATTATAATAACCATTGTTACCATTATAAAATGTAGACCAATGTGTTTCCATTTTTGATGCCTCCAAAATGTAGGATCTGAGATCCCAGACCTATTGTTATATCTGCATCAAAACAATTACAGCATTCACTCAGCAAACCAGAGGCGGCGAAGGATTTGGGAATAACAACTAAAATTGCACCTCTAGTTTTCTGCCCAAATCTGAACTTTAACCATGGCATTGAGAAAGTCAGCAGCTAGTTCCCAAAAGTAAGAAAGGGAGAGTTAGAAAGAGGGTTGCTCTAATACATCATGTTGTAGTTGGCTAAAGTCATGCAGTCCAATGAACAGATCACTTACTTGAACTATTGATTATTGAAATCTCTGTAGAATTAAGGGAAGGCAATTGAATTTAAAATGGGAAAAGAAATGAGAAAGCCCAGCAATTTGTCATATCTTGACTTTTCAATTGGTGTTTTAATTTCTACCCCTAGGTGGCAGCACAGTTTGCAACTGACAATATTCGCACCTTGCAGTGAACTGTTTTGATGTGCTCAGGGGTATAGCAAACTAATACAAGTTATAAGCTGACAAATGAAATAAAACAGAGTGTCTTACAGCATTCCTCCAACTAATTTTCTCCATTAAAACTTACTGTAATGGTTGACTATTGATTAAAGTACATGGCAAAAGGACAAAACCGGTTACTGGCTTCTGACCCACAAGTAGAAAAACATAAGAAGAAAGTTGCAATTATTACCAATATAACAGGAAGACTTTGGAAAGTTGCTACTTGTCACAACATATTGAAATAAGCTAGTACCAAAAATAGAAGTTACTAGGAAATCCACACCATGCTTTGGTGTTGATAACATGTAGAATGACAGGTAATCTTCCACATTACTTGATTTTTAAAAATATTTGTGGAACTGTTTTAGTCAAAATTGTTCAAGGTTTACTTGTTGATTTCCTAAATGTTTGGACACAGTGACATAGTTCTTGCAAAAACAATTCATGGATCATGTGTGAGCTCTCTTCCTGGCAAAAATAATGCAAGACTGTTTTCCTATTCCAAGTTTAATAATTTAATTTCATATGTATTCAAGTGTAAATTAAGGACAGTGAAATATATGTATATATAAATATGCAGTCAAAGAAAATCAACACAAGTTGAATTATTCTGCATTAATGAGTCAACATTTGTCTCCTATGGATCTATTAATTCCCATGTGACCAAATTTGAAATCTTTCTCCTCAAGAACTGGGTAAAGGAGAACTTCTATTGTTCATGGCACCTTTAGTCTTCAGAGCCAAATGGATAAGATGAGGTGAAGATTGGCCAGAGGATCAGCTATTGCTGTTTCCACTGAGAGTTACGAGGATAAGAGAGCACATTCATTGATCAAGTAGAAATTACCTGATAAGAAAAAATAACAAAGAACTGTGGATCCTGGAAATAAATACAGAAATTGCTGGGTAAACTCAACAGCTTCTGTGGAGAGAAAGCAGAGTCAACATTTCAGGTCTCGTGACCCTAGTTCAGAACTGATTGCAGCTAGGAAAACATTGGTGTATATGGGGTAGAGGGGAGAAGCAAACAGCAGGTGGAATGAAGCTCAAGGAGAACAATAGTTAGGCAGACAAAGGAATGGATAGAGGTCAGCCTGGGTAAATCAATAGCTGCTAATGGGGACCAATAGTGACAGACATTGGGTCAGTTGTAGTAGCAGCCTATGTGTTGGCAAGGCCTGGTGTGTGAGGGTTGTGGTAAGGAAATGGGAGAAGAATTGTATCATTTTGCATTACCTAACCTCTTAGGAGAGAAAGCAGTGCATAATTACAGTCAAAACAGCTTGAGATTGGATCCTCAATGAAATTACATTTGTGTTGACTGATGTGGATATCATCACATGATTGTGCCATTTATTTCATCAATATATACCATTCTTGACTGATCACATACATCCTATATGTATCCACATATCTGTGGGTGAAATTACACTCTGGGGCAATATTTTCATTCGGCAGGATGACTGTTCATCTTTCAAACACTACTATTTTATTTTCAAAAGCGATTTGTTCTGTAATGTCCTAACATAAAGTCACAGACCATTTTAATGTAGAAAATCTTTGAAAACGCTGCTTGGAACTTTGCTTTGGAATAATTATAATGCACTGCTAAACATGAGATATATGATGGATAATTTCTTCCAAATGTTCCCCTGCTGTAATTTACTGACAGTTCCCTCAAGTTGGCTCAAAGTTGGTTTTATTTACCTCCGGGGAATAAGTAATATTAACTCACTATAGCAATTTCACAAAGAGGTTTAGTAATGCATTATAAAAAGTGTTGTGGATTTTAAATTGTGTGCAGTTAAATATTCCGCAACACTCTTCACATTATTCATGAGTCAAAATGTCAATGAAGGGCCTACTTTCAGACCTGTGCCAAGAAGCAGTAAGCTGGTGACAGAGGTAATTGGCTCATATGCTTCACCATACTGTTTCCTTTATTGGTGGATCTTGATGAGGGGAACTCAAAATATGAATATGAAGCTGTGACAAAGTGCAAGAGGTCACTGAGATACTGTGGCCAAAAGATCAGCGTTCTTTCATAAGGAATAAAATCAATTGCTCGCCTCAACATGACCTGCCATCATCATTTAAAGTATATGTCCCTTCACTTTATTTACTGAAATAGAGTTAATACTCACATGCTCCACTTTGTTCCTGTAGTTACATGTGCGACTGCACTGAAACAGGATTTATGGGCACAAACTGCGAGATAGATATTCCGGAGTGTGCATCCAATCCATGTGTTAACAATGGGACGTGTCTGGAAGGAGTGAAGAGTTACACTTGTCTCTGCTGGGCTGGTGAGTTTGTCACTAACAGAGGAACAAGAGGGAGGGAGGTGCTGGGGAATATTAAACCCACCCTACACTGACTCAAATTCTCCCAGAAAGCTAACATCATTGTTACCTTGCCAACTATCTACAGAGATTATTCTGTAAAAGCCACTGTTAAAATTGTAGATTGACCAGCATCTTTGTTAACTGTCATACAATTAATTTGCTTTTTGATTTTTTTGTCTATCTCAGCCTTGAACATACTTAATAACCTCACCTCAACAGTTCTCTGTGGTAAAGCATTCCACAGATTCACTATCCTCTGAGAACAAGTTCCTCCTCATCATTGAGGAGGATCAGATGTTTTGACTTGAGAAATGCTCTAATTGGAATCACAGTTCCAAACAAGCTTTCTTTTAACTTTTACACCTTAGCCTTAGATCATAGGATCCGTATAGTGTGGAAGGAGGCCATTCAGCCCATCATACCCACACCAACCATCCAAAGAACATCCCATCCAATCCCTGTAACTCTGCATTTTCCATGGCTAACACACTTAGCCTCCATATCCCTGAAACTATGGGCAAATTAACATAGCCAATTCACCTGACCTGCACATCTTTGGACTGTGGGAGGAAACCAAAGCACCCGGAGGAAACCCACGCAGACATGGGGAGAATCTTCAAACTATACGCCGTCACCCAAGGGTGGAATTGAACCCAGGTCCCTCGTGCTGTGAGGCAGCAGTGCTAACCACTGAGCCACCGTGCTATCCACCTTGGAGCAGAAGGATTTGAAGGCTGGTTAACAACATGAGGCCACAATCTGAATGCACTTTCTAGAGCTGCAGCCATCTTTATATGAGCCAATAATGTGATGAGCTCTATATGTTGAAGGGACGACCCATTGAAATGTGTATCACACTGAATGTCAACCTGGAGCTCAGGGTCTGCTTGCCATGACCATCTGGATGGGGTTGAAACTCTACATTTTGTGCTACTATTAATACAAAGATGTGTTCCCATCAAGAGTTGGTATAAGTTGCCAACTGTAGGATGTGATGGTTTTCAAACTAACTTTCTCTTTAGGATGAACAGAAAATGCTAAAGCAAAACAAATTCATCAGCATCCGATCAGATAAAAGACAGTGACATATGATCTGTAATGCAGAAAAGTTGTTTCCCTTTTTGGGAGAGTCTAAGATCAGAGCGCACAATCTCAGAATGAGGGGTGGCACATTTGAGACAATGATGAGGAGGAACTTCTCTGAGGATAGTGAATCTGTGGAATTGTCTTATCACAGAGAACTGTTGAGGTTAGGTCATTAAGTATGTTCAGGGCTGAGATAGACACAGATTTTTAATCAGTAAGAGAATTGAGGGTTATTGGGAAAAGGCAGAAAAGTGAAATTGAGGGTTATCAGATCAGCCATTGTCTCATTAAATGGCAGACCAGACACAATGGCCTGATTGGACTGCTTCTATGCCTTATGGTTAATTTGAGATTTAGCCTCCCTTTACTTGGGAGCAAAGAATCATTCAGGAAACAATTGATGTTCTTTCTGCACCCATGAATTAAGATGGTAAAACTGTCCAGTGATTCGGTACTGTTTTGACATCAGGAAGGTAGCTGAATAATTTAAAAAAAGGTTTCTCGGATGGCCTTGTGGACACAAATATTCTGTGAATTATTCCATTCTTTTAGAATCTATTACAAGGGAACCATGTGACTGAGCACTTAACAAACCACGAGATGGCCAAAGCGTGGCATGGTGCAGTGATTGGCACTGCTGCCTCACACCACCAGGGACCTGAGTTCAATTCCAGCCTTGGATGACTGCCTGTGTGGGAGTTTGCATATTTCCCCCGAGTGTGTGGGTTTCCTCCGGGTGCTCCGGTTTCCTCCCACAGTCCAAAGATGTGCAGGTTGGGTGGATCGGCCATGGGAAATGTAGAGATAGGGTGTGCGCGTGGGTGGGATGTGCTATGGAGGGTCGGTGCAGACTCGATGAACTGAATGACTTCTTTCCTCGCTTGAGGGATTCCATGACCAGACCTGTAAGGCACAAGTCATCATTAGTTACCTACTCCAAAAAAAAACCAGGTTTGTTAATGTGTGAAGAACATGCCTATGGTGACCACACTGTCTCCCTTTAAAGCTGTCAGGCTTGGTGAACTAAGAATTAAAAGTAAGAGTGCTAGAGACAAAGATGTGAAGCCTTCTAGAATCAAGGAAAGTAGGTGGAGTTAAGATATAGATAAGCCATGAACTACCTGTGAGTTTGCTCAGGCGCGGGGGTTTGTCTGATCTTATTATGTTTTTCTACTGTCACAGTGGCTTCATATTTAAGCACTTCTGAAGATGTGAATTTGAAGGATTATGGATGCCCAGATTGTGTTTTTTTAAAGGAGTCAATGAAAGGATACTGAATATTTTTTAAGCAAGACATTTCTTGCAAATCACATGTCTTGCAATAACTGCTGATGCCTGTGTCTGGGTTTATGACCATCAGCTTGCACCTTCTGATTTAGTTAGTGACCAGCCTGGAGAGGGAAAAGAGCTTCCCAACTCAGATCTCCAGTTTCTGAGGTAACCTCTTGTTGTGGGTCCAATCTGGCACCTTTATTCCCCCTTCTATTCTAGTCTTCCACGTCTTTTCTCTACCCATCTCTAATTGTGCATTTTGATTCCTGGATGTCTCTCACGGAGCATTATGTGGCCTGGGCTGGGATCTTCCTGTGTTCATGTCATTGCATCAAATGTAAAGTTAACCTGCACTTCACTTCAGAAATTGTGAGGCAGGAACCAGTCCTCAGACTGTGCTGCTTGGTCATCTCACTGGTCTAAAGGAAAGCAAAGCTCACTCCCTGCTTTGGTTCTAGGCACCTGGAGACAGGGTAGTGGAGAGGAGGGCACCAGAGCCAGCCATCCTGGACCCAAGCTGCAGTCTGGGACAGTGTGGTCTCCTAGCTGAAGTGGGACTCCCGGCAGTGCAGGGAAAAGGTCAGTGACCTTCTACTCTCCGCAGGGGCAAGTGCTGCTATTTTCTCTCTGCTACCTCACACTCACAGGGCCATCCCACACTCAAACTCTGTCTCTGTACAAAGCTCTCATCATGGTTCGAGGGTGACAGCTCTCACTATTGCACACAACATATCCAAGCAACAGCTCTCACCCACCTCATCCTCCTGCTCTTTGACCTTCCTCCTCAGTCAGTGGGAACACCTTAGAGCCTCACCACTACCTGCCCACCCCTCACTCACCTTATTGCCACAGATTGACATCTCCACAGCACCCTGACAGACCTGCCTGCAATTCCTGGACTGACTGCATCCATTTGACCTACAGAGTGACCCTGTGCCAATCCCAGACACAGATCCCCAGATTCAGAGAGCATCGAGTGGTTGACTGATTGTTACCAACCCCTTGGACGAAAATAGGACATGTTCCTTCATAGAGTGTGACAGTCCACCCCTGACTGACTACAGCCCCTCCAACTGATCACAGCCCCTCCAACTGACCACAGCCCCCCAGCTGACCACTGCCCCTCCAACTGATCACAGCCCTTCCAACTGACCACAGCATCCCCAACTGATCACAGCCCTTCCAACTGACCACAGCATCCCCAACTGATCACAGCCCCTCCAACTGACCACAGCCCCTCAGCTGACCACTGCCCCTCCAACTGACCACAGCCCCTCCAGCTGACTACTGCCCCTCCAACTGATCACAGCACCCCCAACTGACCC
>NC_057739.1:25312834-25322825 GCF_004010195.1 Chiloscyllium plagiosum
GCAGCCCCTCTGACTGACCACTGTCCCTCTGACTGCACCCTCTCCGACTGACCGCAGTCCCTCCGACTTACTACTGCCCCTCCGACTGACCACTGCCCTTCCGAATGACCGCAGCCCCTCTGACTGACTGCACCCTCTCCGACTGACCATAGCCCCTCCGACTGACTGCACCCTCTCCGACTGACCATAGCCCCTCCGACTGACTGCACCCTCTCCGACTGACCATAGCCCCTCCGACTGACTGCACCCTCTCCGACTGACCATAGCCCCTCCGACTGACTGCACCCTCTCCGACTGACCATAGCCCCTCCGACTGACTGCACCCTCTCCGACTGACCATAGCCCCTCCGACTGACTGCACCCTCTCCGACTGACCATAGCCCCTCCGACTGACTGCACCCTCTCCGACTGACCATAGCCCCTCCGACTGACTGCACCCTCTCCGACTGACCATAGCCCCTCCGACTGACTGCACCCTCTCCGACTGACCATAGCCCCTCCGACTGACTGCACCCTCTCCGACTGACCATAGCCCCTCCGACTGACTGCACCCTCTCCGACTGACCACAGTCCCTCCGACTGACCACTGCCCCTTCAACTGACCACAGCACCCCCAACTGACCACAGCCCCTCCAACTGACCACAGAACCCTCAACTGACCACAGCACCCCCAATTGACCACAGACCCTCCATCTGACTACTGCCCTCTTTACTGACCATTGCCCCTCCAACTGATCACCGCCCCTCAGACTGACCACTGCCCCACCGACTGAGCATGGCCCCTCCGACTGACCACTGCGCCTCCGACTGAGCACGGCCCCTCCGACTGACCACTGCGCCTCTGACTGACCACTGCCCCTCTGACTGACCACTGCCCCTCCGACTGACCGCAGCCCCTCTGACTGACCACTGTCCCTCTGACTGCACCCTCTCCGACTGACCGCAGTCCCTCCGACTTACTACTGCCCCTCCGACTGACCACTGCCCTTCCGAATGACCGCAGCCCCTCTGACTGACTGCACCCTCTCCGACTGACCATAGCCCCTCCGACTGACTGCACCCTCTCCGACTGACCACTGCCCCTCCGACTGACTGCACCCTCTCCGACTGACCACAGTCCCTCCGACTGACCACTGCCCCTCCAACTGACTGCAGCCCCCCGACTGATCACAGCCCCTCCGAATGATCACAGCCCCTCTGACTGACCACAGCCCCTCTGACTGATCACAGCCCCTCTGACCTACTGCACCCTCTCCGACTGACCACAGCCCCTCCAACTGACCACAGACTCCCCAACTGACCATGGCACCCCCTTCTGGCCAAAGCCCCTCCAACTGACCACTGCCCTCCTGACTGATCACTGCCCCTCCGACTGACCACATCTAGCCCAGACTGACCATAGCCCCCCCTGCCTGACCACTGGACCCTGGACTGACAGCAGCCTCTCCAACTGACCACAACCACCCCCAACTGACCACAGCCCCTCTGACTGACACAGCCCCCAAACTGACTGCAGTCCAACTGACTGCAGACCCCCAACTGACCTAAACCCCTCTGACAATACAGTCCCGCCTGACTGACTGCAGTGCCCCCAACACCCCAACTGACCACAGTCCCTCCCTGACTGACAGCTGACCCCCGACAGAATACAGTCCCTACTTCAGCCTACAAAGGTCTGCTACCCACTGACTTTCACACCTGGCCATGTGCTTGAAACTGTACAGTGTGTTTGCTCCATGAGAGTCTATCGCTGGTGAAACACTATTCCACATGCCACCCTGTCGACTGACCTGCTCCCCAGTATTACAGGCTGTCTGCCTCTTCCCTCCAGCAGCCTTTAACTCAACACTGGAGACATTATGTGATACAAAGAAGCAATATGACAGACAGTGACTGGGAGGCCAGACGTCAGTGTGTAAACGAGTAAGTGTGTGCTAATAAAGCAATGTAAAGTAGACAGAGATTGGCAGCTCCAGGGAAACGCAAAGTGAGCAAGCATTAAGAAAGCAAGTGAAAGCCAATTCTGTGTGTGTGTGTCCACACTCAAAGTAACGTGGCAGTAGTATACAAGCCTTGGTGTCCCTGAGCTACAATGTAAAGTGCTAAGAGACTAAACTAACATGTGAGTAAGTCTGAGATCAGGCTTGACAATATGGTAAGGCTGGTGGATTGTCGATGTTGTCTTCTGTTTTCCTTCCAAGTCAAATGAGGAGCTCTTTATACTTTCAAAAGTGCTCCCAGACTCTGATGAGAGGAACACTCAGGCATGTTTCATTTCCTTTGAAAAAGCAGCTAAGCAGATGAGGTGGCCAAAAGAAAGTTGCAAATCACACCACACCAGGTTATAGTCCAACAGGTTAAATTGGAAGCACACTAGCTTTCGGAGTGCTGCTCCTTCATCAGGTGGTTGTGTGGCACTCCGAAAGCTAGTGTGCTTCCAATTAAACCTGTTTGGACTATAACCTGGTGTGGTGTGATTTTTAACTTTGTACACCCCAGTCCAACACCGGCATCTCCAAATCAAAAGAAAGTTGGACACTGTTCAGGCAAATCTAAACCCTTAAGCCATAGTGTTAAGGGTTTAGATGGAGATGAATTTGTTAAGTGTGTACAAGAAAATTTCCTGATTCAGTATGTGGATGTACCTACTAGAGAAAGTGCAAACCTTGACCTACTCTTGGGAAATAAGGCAGGGCAGGTGACTGAGGTGTCAGTGGGGGAGCACTTTGGGGCCAGCAACTATTAGTTTTAATATAGTAATGGAAAAAGATAGACCCGATCTAAAAGTTGAAGTTCTAAATTGGAGGAAGGCCAATTTTGACGGTATTAGGCAAGAACTTTCAAAAGTTGATTGGGGGTGGATGTTCGCAGGTATAGAGATGGCTGGAAAATGGGAAGCCTTCAAAAATGAAATAACGAGAGTCCAGAGACAATATGTTCTTGTTACGGTGAAAGGCAAGGCTGGTAGATATAGGGAATGTTGGATGACCGGAGAAATTGAGGTTTTGGTTAAGAAAAAGAAGGAAACATATGTCAGGTATAGACAAGATAGATCGAGTGAATCCTTAGAAGAGTAGAAGGCAGTAGGAGTATACTTAAGAGGGAAACCAGGAGGGCAAAAAGGGAACATGAGATAGCTTTGGCAAATAGAATTAAGAAGAATCCTTACAAATACATTAAGGACAAAGGCTAACTAGGGAGAGAATAGGATCCCTCAAAGATCAGCAAGACAGCCTATGTGTGGAATAGCAAGAGATGGGGGAGATACTAAACAAGTATTTTGCATCAGTGTTTACTGTGGAGACGGACATGGAAGATACAGAATGTGGGAAATAGATGGTGACATCTTGAAAAATGTCCATATTAAAGAGAAAGAGATGCTGGATGTCTTAAAATGCAGAAAGGTGGATAAATTCCCAGGTCCTGATCAGGTGTACCCTTGTGCTCTGTGGGAAGCTAGAGAAATGATTGATGGGCCCCTTGCTGAGGTATTTCTATCATCGATAGTCATAGGTGAGGTGCCGGAAGACTGGAGGTTAGCTAACGTGTTGCCACTATTTAAGAAAGATGATAAGGAAAAGCTAGGGAACTATAGACCAGTGACCTTGACATCGGTGGTGGGCAAGTTGTTGCAGGGAATCCTGAGGGCAGGATTTACATGTATTTGGAAAGGCAAGGACTGATTAGGGACAGTCAACATGACTTTGTTCGTGGTTATCCTGTCTCACTAACTTGATTCAATCTTTGAAGAAGTAACGAAGAGGATTGATGAAGGCAGAGCAGTGGACATGATCTATATCAACGTAAGGTGTTCAACAAGGTTCCTCATGGGAGACTGATTAGCAAGATTAGATCACATGGAATACAGGGAGAACTAGCCACTTGGACTCAGAACTAACTCAAAGGTAGAAGACAGAGGGTGGCGGTGGAGAGTTGCTTTTCAGACTAGAGGCCTGTGACCAGTGGTGTGCCACAAGGATCGATGCTGGGTCCACTATTTTTCATCATTTGAATAAATGATCTGGATGTGAACACAGGAGATATGGTTAGTAAGTTTACAGATGACACCAAAATTGGAAGTGCAGTGGACAGAGAAGAAGGTTATCTCAGATTACGACGAGATCTTGATCAGATGAGACAATAGGCCAGGGAGTGGCAGACAGAGTTTAATTTAGATAAGTGTGAGGTGTTGCATTTTGGAAAGGCAAATCAGGGCAGGCCTTATACACCTAATGATAAGGTCCTGGGGAGTGTTGCTGAACAAAGAGTGCAGGTTAATAGTTCCTTGAAAGTGGAGTCTCAGGTAGATAAGATAGTGAAGAAAGCATTTAGTGTGTTTTCCTTTGTTGGTCAGAGTATTGAGTACAGGAACTAGGAGGTCATGTTGTGGCTATACATACACTGGTTAGGCCACTTTTGGAAATTGCGTGCAATTCTGGCCTCTCTCCTCTCGGAAGAATGTTGTGAAGCTTGAAAGGGTTCGGAAAAGATTTCCAAATATGTTGCCAGGGTTGGAGAGTTTGAGCTGTTGGGAGAGGCTGATGAGGCTGGGGCTGTTTTCCCTGGAGGGCCGAAGGCTGAGGTGTGACCTTTATAGAGGTTTATAAAATCAGGAGGGTCATGGATAGGATAAATAGGCAATGTATTTTCCTTGGGTTGAGAGAGTCCAGAACGAGAGGGCATAGATTTATGGTGAGAGGGGAGAGATTTAAACGGGACCCAAGGGGTAATTTTTCATGCAAAGTGTAGTACATGTGTGGAATGAGCTGCCAGAGGAAATGGTGGACGCTGGTACAATTATAACATTTAAAAGGCATCTGGGTTGATATATAAATAGGAAGGGTTTAGAACAATATGGGCCAAGTGCTGGCAAATGGGACTAGATTAATTTAGGACATCTGGTCAGCATGGACGGGTTGGACCAAAGGGTCGTGCTGTACACCTCTATGACACTGATTCTAAAGCAGGTTGGCGGGCAGAGTTCATCCATAAATATTGAGGATAACTTGTTGAATTTCTATGTTGGACATGTGGAGATCTGGATGACCCAAACATATATAAGCCAACGTTTTTACTGGTCGGATCTTCAAAAGGACATGGTATTCTTTTGTAAAATGTTCCATACGTACAAGGTGGTGAGAAAACCACAACACACAATCAATCGGGCACCTCTCATTCCCATACCTTTTTTGGAAAACCATGTAGCAAGGTGTGAGTGGTAGATTGTATCAAACCTTTACCACAAACAAAAATGGGACACTAGCAAGCGCTTACAATTATAGATATGATCACTCAACTCCCAGGGGCTCTATTCTTGAGAACAATCACTGCTAAGTTTGTGATGGAGAAGTTAACCCAGTTTTTCACTCAATTGAGGTTATGGATGGAGATGCAGTTGGATCAAGGTCCCAATGTTAGGTCAAGAATTTTCCAGGGGGTTATGATTATTGTGAATGAAGATTAAATATGTAGCATACTACCCCCAGCTGTAATGAAAGGTCCCACCAAGCACTGAAAATAATGATTGCAACATACTATCATGAATGTCCTCCTGATTGGGCCAGGTGGTTAGTGTTTCTATTATTTGCCAGAGATTCTCTAATGAGTTGACTGGTTTCACTGTATTTTTTAAGCTAGTTTATGGGCATGAGATAAGTGATCCTCTAAAACTAATTTTAGAAAAGAGTTTTCTGGAACTGATGAGTAGTTCCTCTGTATCTGCATTCTGGAAGCAGTTTAAAGGAGTCTGTAAAGTAGAGTCGAGTGTTCTATGCAAGAACACTTCAGAACATCACAAATGGGCGCTGAATCGGGTCTGGGTGGGTTGCTCTTTGAAGGTTCGGTGTGGACTTGTTGGGCTGAAGGGCCTGTTTCCACATTGTAGGGAATCTAATCTAATCTAATCCTGAACATTTCAAGAGGAGATGAGATTTTAGTATTGCTTTTACAAAGAAAACCATGGGTCCGTGGTCCATATAAAGTAGTTACAAGGATTGGTGAAGGAACCTCATTTGATTGACATCCCAGATTATCAGCAAAAGCATTGACGGTGTCATATATTGAAACAATACCAGCACCAAGAGATTGATAAGCATGTATAGGTATGTCAAGTAGTAAGGCCCATCAGGGTGAAAGTGATAGTGAAAATGACATTAAACTGGGGTAGACAAAGGTAAAAATCAGGAAAAAAACACCAGGTTATAGTCCAACAGGTATATTTGGAAGCACGAGCTTTCTGAGCACTGTTCCTTCATCAGGTGGTTGTGGAGAATAAGAACATAAGACACAGAATTTATAGAAAAAGATTACGGTGTCATACAACTGAAATGACATATTGAACAAACCTGGATTGTTAAGTCTTTCATCTTTTAGAATGGGTTACGGGTGACACCTATTGCCACTTTTTGTTATAAAACCTTAAGTTATTTCAGGAAGGTGACTTAAAAAAGTTTCTAGGAATTACATATTAATGAATTGAAATCTGAAACCCATTCTAAAAGTGCTCTGAAAGCTAATGCTTCCAAATAAACCTATTGGACTACAACCTGTGTGATTTTTAACTTGATACTAGTGAGTTAGGGTAGGTACAGTTCTGTGATGAGGCAAAAGTGCGGACTGCAGATGCTGGGGATCAGAGTCTAGATTAGAGTGGTGCTGGAAAAGCACAGCAGGTCAGGCAGCATCCGAGGAGCAGGAAAATCGACACTTCGGGCAAAAGCCCTTCATCAGGAATGAGGCAGGGAACCACTGGGGTGGAGAGATAAATGGGAGGGGGGTGAGACTAGGGGGGGTATTTAAGAGTACAATAGGTGGATGGAGGTGGGGATGAAGGTGATAGGTCAGAGAGGAGGGTGGAGTGGATAGGTGGGAAGGAAGATTGACAGGTAGGACAGTTCAAGAGGGCGGTGCTGAGCTGGATGGTTGGAATTGGGGTAAGGTGGGGGGAGGGGAAATGAGAAAACTGGTGAAGTCCACATTGATGCCCTGGAGTTGAAGTGTTCCGAGGCGGAAGATGAGACGTTCTATGATAAGTCAACCATAAATAAACCAGTGAAACACTTTTCTAAAATGCCAAAAAAAGATATTCTTTGGTGGAAGACCAGGGAATGGGGTTGCTAACAGCTCTGAGGCATATGTTTGTCATGGCTGCAGGGAAAGATTTTCATATCTTGATCATAGCCCTTGAGCCTTCAAAAATTCAAGTTAAAATTTTGATGTGGAGTTTGCTACTACTGCTTTATTGCTTAAAGATTGTTTACACTGCATTGAACAACATAATTGTCAATTCTTTGTCAAGAGTATAGCTTTGTTTAAATGATCTAATTATCCGAAGATGAAGTAAGGCATACAGAGGAACCTCAATTATCTGAACAAGATAGGCGGGCACTATTTTGTTTGGATAATTGATTATTCGGTTAATTGATTTCCTCTGGGGCTTGGAGTTTTCTGTGAAATCTACTCCCCGTTCAGGAGACTAGGCAGCAGCAGCACACTGCGTGTGAGTCCCTGCCCCCAGCTCTCCACCTGCCCTCAACCCTGCCTGCCCACACCCCACCCCCACCCGACCCCTCCCTCTCGCACCCCCACCAGGGGCAGCTGGACTGTATACCAACGGTAAGGCTGTTGCTGTCTTTGTAGTGTAAGCCTCCAAATAGCGCATATACATACACACACACTTTACTGCAACTTTTTGACAGTTTCTACCTCTGCCCTGTACAGGATAATGATGGAGAGATTATCTGGGAAAGGGGGGTTTAGGGTTCACCCCTGTGTAGAACTCCAGGGTAAGTGTGGGGGGAGAGAGGGCGGGAGGTCAGTCATTTAGAGACAGTACCTGGACTGTCCAGGACTGTTCTCGGCAGCATTTCGGTGAGCCGAGTTTGTTTTTAATCATTGTACCTGTAAACAAAAGACACGGATCAGGGTTGAAGTAGCTCTTTGACATAGTTTTTCTATTGGCATCTTGAGATCCCCTTTGAATAATCTGAAATTCGGATAATTGATATTTGGAATATTGAGGTTCCTCTGTATAGCTGTAGAAATGCATTAGCAGCTAAATAAAGGAGTGGCAGCTATATATTAAACTGTGCATCTACCACTCCTCGGCCCATCAGCCCATCTAAAAAGGTCCTGTTGTACTCGGCATTCCCCATACATACCAGCCTTACTCTTTGCACTAATAGGATTACACTGCCTTTGGACTTTTGTTATTTCATTTTTAAAGGCCTCCCACATTCCAGCCGTCCATTTGCCTGTGAACAGCCACCCCCCAATCAACATTTGAAAGCCTAACACCTTCAACACACTTGCCCCAAAGTACTTCCACACCGACAACTCAGTCACTTGCCCTGCCTTATTTCCTAGGTGAAGGTCATATTTTGGGGCTCTTTTTGTGGTAGGTATATCCAGATATTGAATAAAAGTTATTGTATGCACTTAACAAATTCCTCTCCATCTGAACCCATAACACTATGGCAGTCTCAGTCATTTAAGAAAGGTGGTAAGGAAAAGCCAGGGAACTATAGACTGAAGAGCTTGATGTCAGTGGTGGATATTTTGTTGGAGGGGATTCTGATGAACAAAATTTACGTGCATTTGGAAAGGCAGGGACTGATTAGAAATATTCAACATGGCTTTGTGCATGGGAAACCGAGTCTCACTAACTTGGTTGAGTTTGAAGAGGTAGCAAAGTAGATTGATGAAGGCAGTGGTAGATGTGGTCTATATGGACTTTTTTGTTCATGCGTTTTGGGCTATTTACGGATAGGCATTTATATTTAAATATTCCAAATTTTGCGTGTTAACCAGTTTTGCATAATCATTTAATAAGTTTTGTTTATGATGAGTCAATAATTAAATAAACTGTTTGGATATTTATCTTTTAAGTCAAATAGAAAGAAAGCATACAACCAGTCACATTGACAATCAGATAAAGTAATGACATTTATGTTGCAACCTATGGATTACAGGCACTAGAAAAAGACAGTGCACTGCTTCCATCTTGCTCAAAACACCATGCTCCTTACTAAGATCACTATGCGTTTTGATAGATGGATGCAAGAGAGAACCCAAGATATTTATGATAAAATGAATGGGCTTTCATGCTTCTATCTCCATTCTCATTTCTCTAACCTCCTGTTTGTCTCATTTGTAGTGAGGGACTTAATGCTAATGCGCCAAACAGTCACATTTCTTTACCACTGCTGTTTATTGTTGTGCAAATAATATTTCTTTAGTGCTGTTTTCAGGGTGCTAAAATGAATAATGTTTCAAGCTGGTCACAGTGCTTGGATTAATCCTCTCGGGGCCTTAATTCATTGAAAGTTGTGAATCATTATAATACAAAGATCTGAAGTTTGTGGTTTGTTTCCATTCCAACAGGTTACACTGGATCGTACTGTGAAGTTGATATCGATGAATGTGCAATGAAGCCTTGTTTAAATAATGGCACATGTTTGGAACGCTCCACTCAAAAGTATTACGGCCATCTCTCACAATTCAAACTCACTTTCAGTTATGCTGATGCATCTGGCTATATTTGTCTTTGTCGAAGTGGCTTTGCAGGTCAGCCTAAACTTGAAACCTAAAATGACGATTTCAGATTTAGAAATGGTGTAGAATACAAAAAATACAGCCAGCTCCCTGCAGACACTCACTACAATGGAAATTGCAAATTAATTTGCTTCCCAAGGGGGCATTGATTTTAATATTCAACTCTTGATGCCTCTTCTTAGAGGTTGTGGTGAAAATATTGAATAGCGGTAATGGTGCCTTTCATTACTAACGCTCCTAAACATTCTAGAGGAACTTAAAGAATGTATGTTGGCAGTTTTATACCGTACAAATTCATATTCAAAGTTTGTGAGAAGATTTGTAGCTCGGGTGCTCGTTGTTGTGGTTCTGTTCGCCGAGCTGGGAATTTGTGTTGCAGACGTTTCGTCCCCTGTCTAGGTGACATCCTCAGTGCTTGGGAGCCTCCTGTGAAGCACTA
>NC_057739.1:25323514-25327376 GCF_004010195.1 Chiloscyllium plagiosum
TGTTTGTTCTAACCTTTGCATTACCGCTTCTGCTATGAGTCCAGAGATGGGTGAGCCCATGGTGTGCCGTTGATTTGTTCATATATTTGGTTGTTGAATGTGAAGTATGTTGTGAGGCACAGGTCCAGTAGTTTGAGAATGCAGTCTTTGTTGATAGGTTCAACGTCCTGTTGTCTGTTCTGTATGTCCAGCAGGTTGGCTATTGTTTCTCTGGCTAGGGTTTTGTCGATAGAGGTGAACAGGGCCGTTACGTCGAATGAGACCATAGTTTCTTCCTTGTCTATGTGTATATTTCTGATGGTGTCCAAGAATTCCTATGTTGATTGTATGGAGTGTCTGGATCTGCTGATCTGGTGTTTCAGTTTTTGCTGTAGTTCTTTAGCTAGTTTGTGTGATGGTATCCCTGGTAGTGATACTATGGGTCTGAGTGGGATGTCTGGTTTGTGCACTTTAGGTAGTCCATAGAATCTGGAGGTGTTGTTGCTTTCAGGTTTCATTCTTTGGAGGTCAAAGACAATATGATCTACAAAGAATGAAACCTGAAAGCAACAACATTGAGGGTTTTGTGACCCCATTTCCAAACATGACCACATGCAAGGTTCTCCTCTGTTTTGTGTGTTTATTCTTAGACTTCTGCCTGACCTGTGCAGAGAGCTTTCCCCAATCTGTAATGCTCTTATTTCATGTTCTGAAATCTCTAGCTGCAACCTTGCAACCTCAACAAAATTAATTTGAACTGAGCTGCATAATTAAAGCTTGTTATATTATTATTTTGAGAGGTTAGACTTTAAAATAGATTTTGATAGTCAGAGATGGGAGGTCTGATTTTTTATAAAGAAAATGTCATAGTCATTTTGAACAGATAGTTCAAAACATCCTTTCCAAGAGAACATGTTACATAACTGGTTGTTACCTGGTGAGATAATTGTTCATGTGTCTACTAAATGAAATTTTTATGACCTACAGAAAAGACAGATAACCACAAGCAGGTAAAGTTCAGAAGAAAAAACCCATTCCAGCAGAAAGATGGTTATCAGTTTGTGGAAGTTTTTAGGTCATCAGAACTGTTTTAGCCATTCCAAAGTAGTCAAAATCAATGAGTTGGATTGTCTGTGTATCTCAGGAAGAAACAGTAACGGTCAGAATCACATCTGGGGAATATGCAGAAAGTCATTGAAAGGAGATACTTGTGATCTAATCATTGTGGATAAAATGAAGATAGAACTGATACTTCATTGGAATTGAACGACTGTAAAAGATGTTGCTGAGAAAAGGGGCTAAATCATTCTTTTGCTGTTTATGATAAGATCTTTCAAAATCTTCTATATATATAACTTTGTTTTGTACAACAGTTCTTTTGTTAAAATTACTTTGACAGCCTGTGTGAATATGTTCAATCACTGACCACCACAGTTATCAAATTCCCAAAATAATACTTAAGTCAGGTTTCAGTCTGAAATCAGATCTGTCCACCATTATCATCAGCTGGGATAACAGCTATGCATCTGCCGTTCCTTCATGATGCCGTACTGTCATATTAGAGGGTAGGATGGATGGGAACACAACATGTAGCAATGAGGTGGGAACTTTGACAACACGTGCTGATGCACCCAGTCATGAGGAGCTGAACACTTTCAAAAGATTAGGTTTACAACAGAATGAGTTTCACTTCAATATCCAGCAGATGCTAATAAGAAGGAGCATGGATTTTTTTGAGGGTTGATCTTTATGTGAGACCAACTATTTAAGTATATGTGGTATGTGGTTTATTTTTAATGCCTGGTAAAGGGAACAACTATTTGGATTAAAACCTTTTGGATTATTGCTGGTCAGAAGCAGTTTATCTGTTATCAAATATAAAGCTTCTACTTCCAGCTTTAAATACCAGAACAGTGTTATCTTCTTCAAAATCAAAACCTTTCAAAATTATCCATGATTTCACTAATAGTGAGTTGTGTATTCTATTTGTGATGTAAATAGGCATTCTATAAATTGTTTATTAATTTGCCCACTGAACATGAATCAAGTTTACATATTTTAACACCTGAATGTTGTCCATCTGATATTTTAGGAAATTAATTTTAAAAGCGCAGAATTTTAAGGAAGGACAATGATCTATCCCTTTTTCAACTCAGCAAAAACAATACACCTTACTTTCTTAGATACAATGCTGTATTTTCCCCATACAGTGTCTCACAGCAAGAGCACTAAGCTAGCATAAAGATTGACCTATTCTGGGGATGAAATGACCAAAATTAGAATCCTGAAGTTGTAGAAAGATACAGCACAGGAGAACGTTATTCAGCCCATCATACCTGTGTTGGATCTTTGAAGGAATTATCCAATCATTCCATACTCCTGCTTCTTTCATATAGCCCAGCAAAGCTTTCCTGTTCAAGTGCATATCTAATCCTTATGGAAAGTAAATTTTGAATTTGATTCTACCACTCTTCAGGCAGTGAATTCCAGATCATTACAACTTGCTCCAAACTAGAATATTTTCATTCAACATTCACGGTCACCTTCATCACATGGTCCTAACAACGGTGCCAAGGCAACATTATGTAACAATTAATAAATGTAGTTCATATTGACAACAAATGGGCTGAAATAGTCCATTTATCAGCATAAATCCCAGGCTAACAGCTACAATCTTTTATAGAGATGAGAATTATTCAGGTTCAAATAATACCACAATAAACATGTGTGCTAAATTCCATAGGCTGGAACTTAACTTGTACAAATAAGTATCCACTGTTTAGGACATTTTTTGAAAATGCTGATTTTCTAGTGTCATTTCTCAGGGTTCTGGTCACAAGCCTTGTCCAAATCATAGCTTCAGTCATCTCTGACTGAATCAGTTCAAAGTAAGCCTTCACTGATCTACTAAAGTAGTTGCAGCTAAAATCCACACAAAAGATTTCTGGGCCTCTAACAAAGGTGACCATTTTGCAAGACACTTCTAGAAAATTCTAGTGACACTATTCTTGTATTATGCTGGTGAAGCACATTCAATAAATTATACCCCTTTTGAATATTCTCTCTCTCTAAATCAGATTCCTGGACGTTTCTGAAATAACACCAGAAGTCTTATCTTTTTCAAATACAATTATTTTTGCCTTCCAGTTCTGTTTCTTATTATTTGGACACTTAACAATAAGGTGTAAAGCAAGTATCAAAACGTAACCATTTTCTCGATATTTTATTTCTGTCCTGTCCAGTTTGGAATTTAGCAAATGGTGATAACTTACCTCCATAGGGAATAAACAGATAATCAGAATGGTACAATAATCCAATATAAGAATGATTTATTGCTCATTCCTAGACTGCTTTGTGTTTGACATTGTTCAATGAAACCCTTCATTATTATTTTCAACACGTGATTTCTGACTCAGGTCACGTGAAGGTGATAATTGACCCTGTAGACTGTTAAGAATATTTTTTATGTAACAAGAGTTTCAATCATTCTTTTTTTTTTCTGAAAGGAGAACATTGTTCTGTGAACATCAATGAATGTGAATCTGGTCCTTGTATGAATAAAGGCACTTGTGAAGATCAGAACAATAGATTCAAGTGCCATTGTGCCCCTGGATTTACAGGTAATAGTCCCAATGTTTCAGAGTATTTCTTCCCAAAGGGTTTTGTTCCTTACAAAGGGACATATACACAGCTGTGGGATGCTTCCTGGTCTGTGTGGTCATTATTTATGTGCATGTCTCAAGAATTGGGTACAGGTTCAGTCGGAATATAAGACTTTCAACACTTAAGTTTCAAGAGGTGAAATAATAACAAACCTGCTGCAATGCTTTTCCATCTGTTTAAAGTAAGTTCTCTTCTCCCAGTGTCTCCACTTGTAACCGAC